>NC_056459.1:7505860-7680860 GCF_018296145.1 Oncorhynchus tshawytscha
AATAGCTATTCATAAAATTTTAGTTTTGACAGTACACATAAATTGTATATTTGGCCTAGTTATACGATTTACCTGTATTATTTACATAAAGTACAGCAAACGTTGATAAATCAATTTCGTTGTAATGAATATGTAACGTTAATTTGTAGAAGTGGTACTACCATGCATTAGAGACCGATCCTCTGGGGCTCCAAAATCATCCCTATCTTCTTCGCTTCCAGACATACTGTTAGCTAACTTTAAATGTAGTTAGCTAACTAAAAAGTTTTTAAATCCGTTTTGCCTCCTGAGTCCTGTCCGAGTCTTCAGTCCGTCCAGGTCGAGCATGGAGTCAAGGAGGACAGGTCGGCAAGGAGGTGGAAATAAGAGACAAAAAGAAAACAGAAGTGAATATTCTTGACTGGTTTCGTTTATTGAGCAATGTAAATACATGGAATGCCTCAGTAGGTAAAATACAATTTCTGGTGCCAATTGTTTCAAACAGCACTAGGCTACTCAAGATTATCAGCATTTCAATCTATGCGTAGTCTCGCTAGCTACATATAGCTAGCTAGCCATTTGACATGCCATCATCGTGCGGCTAGCTTGCTACTAGTTTTCCGTCCCACACTTGGTTAGTTAGCGCACACCGGCTAGGTTCAGAAGCACGATTCACCTAATCATCCCAAAATATAACTATCAATAAATGACTAACTTCAATTTGTTTAATTTCGATTATAAAAGGTCTGTCACAAATACATTTAGAAACAATGCAACAAACTACAGTAACGTTACTCACAAGTTGAATGATTCCACTGTTTGAAACCAGAAACAACGAAACGGTATGTTTTTCTTTTTAGGTTACAATAACTAGCTAGTTCCAATAATTAAAATGCAGTATTTTTTCTTATGTTGCACACGACGTCTCCCTCTCTCGCACTAAACACCCGCGCACGCACACACACAAAGAGATCAGGGGGCAGACATCCCATAATAACCCCACACACGTTCACCCCTCCCCCACTCTGCATAGTTACCTTGCAATGTACAGACCATAATAATCCACCCCCCTCCTCCCTCACATGCAGTCTCTTCCCCATTCCTCCATTCCCCCCCTAGCAACCAACGTTACTATGGAAACACTCGCCCCCCCACATCCTACCCAACATCCCATAATAATAATGAGCACAGTCACTGACATCCCACAATAAGCATAACTCCAAAAAGAGAGGGATGAAAAAAATACGTCACATGGCAACTGTGTACCACATGACTGCATTTAACTTCAGTCTCACAATCTACATGTATGTTGAGACACTGTACTGTACAGCCTAAGAGTATATTTCATCATGGACTGACACAAAACATTGCACACGCATATTATATATAGAAGACTTATGAATACTTATAAACCATACATTCCTCGTGGAGGTTCACCACAGGGCACACTCAGGTAAACACTACTATGAACTTGGGCAGGCCCGTTTGAAAACCATTGATTTGAGTCCAATGATTTGCTCAATCCTCCATGATTTGTCTACACACAACCAAACGACCATGACTCAAATAAAACATGTTGTTTCCAGTCAAAGCAGACACAAAGACAAAACAGAAGTACCATTAACTCAGGGAGACCATGGTTATAGGTTCAAAAGTCACCATGCATCATAGACACAGACCAATGAGGCCTTATTCAAAGCCATGTCTCATTTAGGCCTCTGTATCATCCTAGTGACTAGTCAGATTTAGCTTATACAGCATAACCAACAGCTGAGACCCAGGGTCTGCAAAGGAGACCTTGTGATAGGCCAATACTGTATTGCACTCAATGGTGAGAAAATGGTTTGAATCCTAACATGATTCCGATATGCTATATCCTGACTGGATATTAGAGTGCAAAAGTACTGCATATGAAGCTAAGCCAAAGCATTGATAATGTACAATGTGGATATTAAATGTAGGCTTATGCAATTATCTCATAAGTGATGCAATCAGCATTTTTCAGTACTGGCAAAAAAGGCACAATGTATCTACCAGTTAGGGATCATTTGTGTTGTACTGTGGCAAATGCAGTGTTTGTGTGAAACCCCACATTTAGCACGGTGAAATGATAGACCCTTCCAGAAATGTATTATGAATTAAAGGGGTTATGGTTTTATTAATGACTGATATAGTCAGGGTTCAAGCCATTCTAATCTTGCTGATGTGGTGGCACACTGTGGTATTTCACCTAATAGATATGGGAGTTTATCAAGATTGGATTTGTTTTCAAATTCTTTGTGGGTCTGTGTAATCTGAGGGAAATGTGTGTCTCTGATATGGTCATACAGTTGGCAGAAGGTTAGGAGGTGCAGCTCTGTTTCCACCTAATTTTGTGGGCAGTGGGCACATAGCCTGTCTTCTCTTGACAGCCAGGTCTGCCAATGGCTGCCTCTCTCAATAGCAAGGCTTAGCTCACTGAGTCTGTATATAGTCAAGGATTTTCTTAATTTGGGGTCAGTCACAGTGGTCAGGTATTCTGCTGTGGTGTACTCTCTGTTTAGGGCCAAATAACATTACAGTTTGCTCTGTTTTTTTGTTGATTATTTCCAAAGTCTCAAGTAATTATCATTTTGTTTTGTCATAATTTGGTTGCTGTCCTGGTGCTTTGTGGGGTCTGTTTGTGTTTATGAGTAGAGTCCCCGTACCAGCTGGCAGAGGGGACTCTTCTCCAAGTTCATCTCCCTGTAGGTGAGGGCTTTGTTATGGAAGGTTTGAGAATCACTTATTTTTAGGTGGTTGTAGAATTTAATTGCTCTAGATTTTGATCTCTCTCTCTTGTCTCCTCCCTTTGTCCCACTCACACTAGCCTCTTCCTGGTTTCTCTCTCTCTCCTCTCTCCCCTCTCCCGCTCCCCTCCTCCCTTTGTCCCTCCCTTTGTCCCACTCACACACTAGCCTCTTCCTGGTTTTTCTCTCTCTCTCAAGGTGAGGTAGAGTGCTGGCACAAAGAACAGCGGAAATGAAGCACATGCACACTCCTAAATTCTCTCTCTCTTCTCACTCCCTCTATTTCCTCCCCTCCCCCCCACCTCTTATTCACTGTGGACACAGTGTTCATGTGTGCATTTGGAGCGGGAAGGGGGGTTGTGTAACATCCCATAATCACCAATCAGAAGAATATGTGGTGGTTGTCATGGATACCCGCACGCAGCCCACCCCTCCCCCACACCAGCGGACGCACCACTAAACATCCCATAATGTAATTTCTGAGTGAAAAGAAAGTACAGACCATAATATTCCTTCTTGTCCTGGTTGTCGCTATGGAGATAAACACTCGCGAGGGGGTGGGGGTTACAGGCGGGGTCAGATTACCATGTAAGCCAAAATGCAGACCATAATACTCCTTCACCCCCCCACCCACACCAGTCCCCCCTCCCTCCACACCCCCACACCCTCTCCATTCCAGACATCCTTTAATGTTTCACTGTTACTAGGCAAAGGAGTGCATATGGACATGATCATGCACACCCACTGATATAAGGAGAAAGCTCACCAACAGAGAGATAAGAAAGCAACTACTTGACGGACAGTCGGACAGGTAGACACACGTGATGGTGTGTATATAGAAGGTATTGACTTGATAACCAGACAATGCACATACTGCACTGTGAAAAGAGTACAATGTGCCATATTTCTGTCATGGACAAAAATAGGTATAGCCTACCTATTTGCATAGCCAATATGATCATTCATTACCACCATCCTGAGCAGTAGGTGTCTTCAAAAATAGGATGCATGTAATTCATCTGAATGAATCTATGGGAGAGTGCAGGAGACAAGACAATAAGCTGAGACAGATAGCCAAGGAATAGAATACAGTTGATTCTATTTCACCTGTGGTCCAAGAAAACCAGATGATGTCTCTTTTTTGGTCAATATTACTTCTGGAATTCAGTGTCAAGGTTTCACCCTGCTGTTGTACACTGCATTGCATTGGCTTGTTGAAAAGGAGCCTTTGTTCTTATCAGTGGGGCCAATGTATGAGTATATACATTCTGGTTTCATAGTGCAAAGATCTCCAACCCTTCATCAAGGTCTCTTTGAAGAATAGTGATAAGGTATGAACAGAAAACATACTTTGGCAGATTTCTTCCCACAAGCCTAGACCGAGTTTCCCAGACAGTCTCTCTCTGTCTCTTAGGTCTGTCTCCTTTTTAATTCAATTCACACCTGAGGATAAACATCCCATAATACTCAACATGTCGTAGAGCCTTGATCTCGATCCGTACGCAAGGGCTCCCTTGGTAACACAGGCGCATTCTCGGGCAGGGAGGAGGGAGGGAGGGCCACTGTACAGCACTCAAAAACAGGCCTAGGCCAGACCATAATATTCCACCAGCCACCCCCTCCCTCCCTAGTCCCCCCTTCCCTCCCTCCTCCTTTTCACATCACCCCTCTCACCCCCCTTAATTTCCACACCTCCCCACATCACAACACCCGGCATCCCATAATATGCAGAGCTGCTGCCCACCATCTCTCCCTCCCCCACACCACTGCCACTCCATAATAATCAGAGTGCTAATTCACCCTCCCCACCTCTGTCTCACTACTGTCTCATAAGCACTCCTTACAGAGTACAGTGCGTCTTTAAAAAAAATGAAGCTGGGGGCACACAGGAGCCCCAGAGCTCAAAATACACTTTATGACGTCTGCAACGGACTTCATCATGCACAAGGGTTCTTCTCTCGCCTTTTCTTTTTTTCCCTCTTTCTCCTTCTCAGGCAGCCTTTATAAAACCACAGTATGGTTTAAATGTATGCGCACACCATTCCCAGATATAGGCTACATCAGGCCCCATTTTCAAGTGTTGGCATGTCATAATCTGTGTGGTTTCCTTAGATTGTTTGTGCTCTCTGGGTGCTGTTTAAACCTGACTGTCTTGAGCGTCACCTAAGGGAGATAGCCAATGGCAATACAGGCTGAATGGATAAATGGTGTAATGTGCTCTATCATGAGAATGCCATGCAGATCTGTCTAAGTCCTCACATCCAAAGGAAGGTTGCTTTCTCTCTGCTCCCAGGTCCAGTCAAGAGGCCTAACACACACATCAACATGTATTTCTACCCCCCCCCCATACCAGGACAAGTCATGACAAAACAAAGAACATCCCATAATATCACAGTTGGCTGCCTCACCGTCACAGTGTACATGGTAACCGGTTATGTCAGAGATAGAGGGACTGTGACGCTTGACTGTACTTCGACATACAAACCAACGCATGAGCCTTTAAACGGTTCACATACAATTATAATTTCCCCATAGATGCAATGTACATGCTATTGTTAACCGTGTATGTCTAAATGTCTCCATGTATGTTTTTATGAACCTGTACATGGTGTATATCACCAATCTAAACAGGTACTGTCCTTTGGATGCAGAGGTTAATTCAAGAGCGATATGCCTTTTCTATTTTCAAATCTGTTGTTGACTATCTTTGTTTAGGCAAACCGTAAGTCCTCTGAGAGAAAAAAGAATGAGAGGTCAGGTTTCTATCCCATAATTCCTCTATTCTGCCCCCCCCCCACACACACACTGTTGCCCATGACAACACTCTTATAATGAGGTCAAATTGGCATCCCATAATATGCACTAACCACTCTGACTCAGGCAATGTGGAACATACAGCAGTCAATGTGTCACTGGCTAACACCAACCACTTGACGACGCAAGAAAGCTAACTTGTGTCTAATTTCTCTGTGGATAACGAAGGACCCCCTTACTCCATGAGACCTTTCTTGGCTACTTAACATCAAGCTCATCAGCTTAGTTCTAAAAGAGAGCTGACATCTGTACTGTTCGGGATTATATTTGACAGGTAGTTTGTTGTCCTACACAAGTTACAGAAAGGCAATGATCAATACATGTTATTTGAGGCGGAGTAGCCTATGGGAGCATCCACTAAAGTGGGCTAGACTCCACAGTAAAAAGGGTCTCTAAGATTGTCAATGAACAGATCATATCTGGACACTTGTGGTGAGTGATTCTCCGGACTGTGGTATTAGGACTACAGGGCCACAGTAATCATGACCGACACATTAAAAATGCACCAACTGAAGATACAGGGTTAGTAAGAGTATAGGGTCTACACTCACTGATGGCAGGATGGGATTACATTGAACACTTTGCATTCCCAACAATTCACACATAGGCCTACAGTATCCGTGGGTACAGGCTGTTAAGAGGGTTAGGTTGGGACGGAGATCTTGAATGTAGCCTCACTCGTGAGAACAGAGGCTTTACCTTCAATAACCGTATTGTGATGTGGAAAGATACTAAATTCATAAAAGATAAGAACATGTATGATAAAAGTGCAGTGGCTATAGTTTAGCTTTGTAATGGAGGGAAATCCGTCTGTGGGAGAGGAATGGTGACAGAGAATGTAGAGACTAGTATGTCAGACTGATACACCTTTACTGTGACATAAGATGAGATGTAAGCACTAAACATCATTCTGTTGAAGAAATAGAGGTGAACTTGGACCTCCATTTGTCTGTGAAGACCCTTTGTGGCTATTTGCTTACTCAATCAATTATCTGTAGAGTGGAGTTCCCCAATGCATTTGCTGTCCAGGGTTTCGACAAAAACCTAAAGATCATCTATACATACCAATAAGATTATTCCATTGGTATGCACTATGCAATGGACGAGCAGTCATCTTAATGCTAAGGATTATCTTTGTTTTTGTTCAACTCGCCCGAGAACTATCTTTTTCACTTAATCAAATCACACAAACCAACACACTGCTCTGCTTAAATCTCTCCACCACATTTCCCTCATGGAGACTAAAGCCAATGGTTCTTCATTTAATTTAATCACTTCATTTTATTGGAATGAGATCCATTTTAGATCACCAATCAAAATGGGACTTTGAGAAATGAGTTCGACTCAAAACAAATGGCATACCTCCCCCTAGTGGCCATAAGATTGAACAAGTTAACCCTCAACTCTTCCACCCCTGGGGGGTTACTAGTGTACATGACTGTTCTCTTTGTCCATCCACTTCAAATACTGGTTCCACTGGTTTCATCAACGTGTTTCAGCGCTATTAACCTCTGGGAAAAAGGATACTTTTATTGCGGTTGTTTCCATTTAGAATGAATGAAAAAGCATGCATTAATTACCAACAGAAAAGCCTACCAAATTTGCTACAAACCCTTATGAACTGAATCCCTCATGATGAGCAGGGTTGAGCAGCCCAGGGATAGATAAACTTACTGAAGGAAGGACATTGCATGTTTGTTTTTCTATACATCTTATTTTTCTCTGAACTGTTTGCATTGCTTGCATTGGATTCAGAGAATGTTAAATAAATTGTATGGGACATAGAAAACTAGGAACATCAACCATCTCTAATCATGTAGTTATATTAAGCATCTTCACTATACCATGAGATAGAGTGGCTATAAACACTATTTCCTCAAAAAGTGGACAGTAGTTTCTAAGCAGCTACTTTGTTCTTTCACCACTTTTATCAACTTTGGTTTTGCATCTCTTCTGAACAAAAATATAAATGCAACAATTCCAATGATTTTACTAACTTACAGTTCATATTAGGAAATCAGTCAATTTAAATAAATTCATCAGTCTGTAATCTATGGATATCACATGACTGGGCAGGGGCACTGCCATGGGTAGGCCTGGGAGGGCGTAAGCCCACCCAACTTGATTGCCAGGCCCACTGGGGAGCCAGACCCAGCCAATCAGATTGAGAATTCCCCTCACAAAAGGGCTTTATTACAGACAGAAATACTCCTGTTTCATCATGCATATTCTTATCAAATACTTTTTTCTTTACTTAATTGAATGTGCTGACAACAAAATCACACAAAAATGATCAATGGAAATCAACCCATGGAGGTCTGGATTTGGAGTCACACTCAAAATTAAAGTGGAAAACCACACTACAGGATGATCCAACTTTGATGTAATGTCCTTAAAACAAGTCAAAATTAGGCTCAGTAGTGTGTGTGGCCTCCACAGGCCTGTATGACCTCCCTACAACGCCTGGGCATGCTCCTGATGAGGTGGCGGATGGTCTCCTGAGGGATCTCCTCCCAGACCTGGACTAAAGCATCCGCCAACTCCTGGACAGTCTGTGGTGCAACGTGGCATTGGTGGATGGAGCGAGACATGATGTCCCAGATGTACTCAATTGGATTCAGCACATGGACATGGAGGGCTGTGCGGCCCCCCAAAGAAATGCCACCCCACACCATGACTGACCCACCGCCAAACCGGTCATGCTGGAGGATGTTGCAGGCAGCAGAACCTTTTCCACGGCGTCTCCAGAATCTGTCACGTCTGTCACATGTGCTCAGTGTGAACCTGCTTTCATCTGTGAAGAGCACAGGGAGCCAGTGCCAATCTTGGTGTTCTCTGGCAAATGCCAAACGTCCTGCACGGTGTTGGGCTGTAAGCACAACCCCCACCTGTGGACGTCGGGCCCTCATACCACCCTCATGGAGTCTGTTTCTGACCGTTTGAGCAGACACATGCACATTTGTGGCCTGCTGGAGGTCATTTTGCAGGGCTCTGGCAGTGCTCCGCCTGCTCCTCCTTGCACAAAGGCAGAGGTAGCGGCCCTCCTACGGCCTCCTCCACGTCTCCTGATGTACTGGCCTGTCTCCTGGTAGCGCCTCCATGCTCTGGACACTACGCTGACAGACACAGCAAACCTTCTTGTCAGAGCTCGCATTGATGTTCCATCCTGGATGAGCTGCACTACCTGAGCCACTTGTCTGGGTTGTAGACTCCGTCTCATGCTACCACTAGAGTGAAAGCACCGCCAGCATTTAAAAGTGACCAAAACATCAGCCAGGAAGCATAGGAACTGAGAAGTGGTCTGTGGTTATCACCTGCAGAACCACTCCTTTATTGGGGGTGTCTTGCTAATTGCCTATAATTTCCACCTGTTGTCTATTCCATTTGCACAACAGCATGTGAAATGTATTGTCAATCAGTGTTGCTTCCTAAGTGGACAGTTTGATTTCACAGAAGTGTGATTGACTTGGAGTTACATTGTGTTATTTAAGTGTCCCCTTTATTTTTTTGAGCAGTGTATATACAGTACCAGTCAAAAGCTACACCTACTCATTCAGGAGTTTTCATTCTTTTTACTATTTTCTACATTGTAGAATAGTAGTGAAGACATCACAACTATGACATAACACATATGGAATCATGTAGTAACCAAAATAGTGTTAAACAAATTGAGAATCTTCAAAGTTGTCACCCTTTGCCTTGATGACAGCTTTGCACTCTCTTGGCATTCTCTCAACCTGCTTCATGAGGTAGTCACCTGGAATGCAATTCAATTTACAGGCGTGCCTTGTTAAACATTATTTTTTGTGAAATTTCTTTCCATCTTAATAAGTTTGAGCCAATCAGTTGTGTTGTGACAAGGTAGGGTTGGTATACAGAAGATGGTAATTTACCAAATAGGGCAAAGTCCATATTATGGCAAGATCAGCTCAAATAAGCAAAGAGAAATAACAGTCCATCATTACTTTAAGACATGAAGGTTAGACAATGCGGAACATTTCAAGAACTTTTAAAAGTTTCAAGTCAAGTTGCAAAAACCGCAAAGCAGTATGATGAAACTGGCTCTCATGAGGACCGCCACATTAAAGGGAAGACCCACACTTACCTCTGCTTCAGAGGATAAGTTCATTAGAGTAAACTGCACCTCAGATTACCGCCCAAATAAATGCTTCACAGAGTTCAAGTAACAGACAGATCTCAACAACTGTTCAGAGACTGTGAATCAGGCCTTCATGGTCGAATTGCTGCAAAGAAACCACTACTAAAGGACACCAATAAGAAGAGGCTTTCTTGGGCCAAGAATCACGAGTAATGGACATTAGACCAGTGGAAATCTGTCCTTTTGTCCGATGAGTCCAAATTTGAGATTTTTGGTTCCAACCACCATGTCTTTGTAAGACACAGAGTAGTTGAAGGGATGATCTCTGCATGTGTGGTTCCCACCGTGAAGCATGGAGGAGGTGTGATGGTGCTTTGCTGGTGACACGGTCTGTGATTTATTTGGAATTCAAGGCACACTAAACCAGCATGGCTTCCATAGCATTCTGCAGCGATATGCCTTCCCATCTGGTTTGCGCTTTAATTATTATTATTATTATTATTTTTAAATGTAACATTTATTTAACTAGGCAAGTCAGTTAAGAACAAATTGTTATTTAGAATGGCGGCCTACACCGGCCAAACCCGGATGACGCTGGGCCAATTGTGCGCCGCCATATGGGACTCCCAATCACGGACGGTTGTGATACATCCTGGATTCAACCCAGGGTGTCTGTAGTGATGCCTCTAGCACAGAGATGCGGTGTCTTAGAACGCAGCGCCATTCGGGAGCACTTAGTGGGACTATCAATTGTTTTTTGGCCGGTATAGGCCGCCATTCTAAATAACAGCATTGCTTGCTGTTTGGGGTTTTAGGCTGGGTTTCTGTACAGAACTTTGAGATATCAGCTGATGCAAGAAGGGCTATATAAATCAATTTGATTTGATTTTTCAACAGAACAATGACCCAACACACCTCTAGGCTGTGTAAGGCCTATTTGACCAAGAAGGAGAGCAATGAGTTCTGCATCAGATGACTTGGCCTTTACAATCACCTGACCTCAACCCAATTGAGATGGTTTGGGATGAGTTGGACTGCAGAGTGAAGGAAAAGCAGCCAGTATTTGTGGGAACTCCTTCAAGACTGTTGGAAAATCATTCCAGGTGAAGCTGGTTGAGAGAATGCCAAGCGTGTGCAAAGCTGTCATCAAGGCAAAGGGTGTCTACTTTGAAGAATCTAGAATATATTTTGATTTGTTTAACACTTTTTTGGTTACTACATGATTCCATGTGTTATTTCATAGTTTTGATGTCTTCACTCTTATTATACAATGTAGAAAATAGTAAAATAAAGAAAAACCCTTGAATGAGTAGGTGTAACTTTTGACTGCTACTGTGTGTATATATACACACACACACACACACACACACACATATTATAATATACATAAAATAGTATAGTATGCTTTTCCTTCACTCTGCCTAGTTAAATAAAGGTAAAATAAAAATAAATGGGGAAATTGACTAGAGTTTTCAAGTTCAAGTATTTTTATTTATTTCAAACAACCAGATGAGGATGCTTCCTCAACTGAGAGCTATTATTGTTACTCATAACCATTATTGCTTTTTTCTGTTATTACTACTGACATCACATCCAGCTACGTAGTCATTAGAGGCATATTATGATTGTTATGTCAAATGAAACCAGTGACACTCAACACATTGGCACACAACCATCAAATTAATAATAAAAATATATATAAAAAAAAAAAACAACAAGAGTCCAAACCACTAACCACTAGGGGTACCCCAGAAATAAAGAGCCAAAAAATATATAATACTCTTATTATCATCAATAATACACCATCATCTCTAAAACAATAAATGGCAACAAAAAAAGCGAGCGGGAATTCAGTTCATGTTATTGCCTTTAGGGAGCAGTGAAAACCAAGAGGAAGTAAGAAGCGCTTGTAGTTCCCATTGGAGCGGTGACGGCAGATAGCGAGTCAAGCAGAATAGTTCATGTTTGAAGACGCAGCATTTTCTAAACTATGGCGGGCAGTTTGAAAGAGAGAAGCCGTTTTGGGTTGAAGGGAGTAAAGCAGGTGCGTGTGAACGTCAAGGTTGCGCGTCTTAAGCAAAATTTTCCAGTCAGTTTTTAGTATCATCAAACACAAAATAAACTCCACACCGTCTCTACCTCTTTTTGTCAAACCCATTTCATTTGTCCTGTAACTATAAGGCAATAGAGGTTTCAAAACCTTGTCTCTTTCCCTATATTGCTCAGTCGGTCTCCTTTTAAGAAGGACTATACTGGTTAGGAAGAGAATTGATCAGCTTGTTACATTCTATTACACATTGTGATTTATTTCTGTCTGTGTTACCCAACATTGCCCCTCCCCACCTCTATCGCTGAAGGCACTGTTAAACGAATGTCTCACTTGTCCTCTCTTGCTCCCTCCCTCTTCACCCCTCCCAGCGTTACACCCCTCCCTGTCTGTTCCCGTGTCCGCCTTTTAAATTCGGTCTTTCCCCTGGCTCTTTAGCCCCATTTAAAAATGTTTTATAAGAGTGCACAGCGTTTCTTGGGCTTGGTCTCTGGCGGCTCCAGCGCCGCCAGGATGGCCTCATCAAACACGTTCTTCAGACCTCGCTGCGAGAGAGAAAAAAAAGAGAGAAAAAGAGAGGAATAAGTTAGTCAATTTACTTATTGACCCACTAGCCTAGTTTCACAATGGCCACAGTTGCACAAGATGGCACTATGAAATGCTGTCAACAGTAGCCATCATCCGGTAGTAGTTTGAAGTGAGTAAGTATGACATCCAACAACACGAAGGAGAACAGAGTGAGAGGAAGTTAGAGGAAGTTATTTTTCAGAAACCACACAAGCCACTTACACCCACCATTTCCTGTTTCCCTGAATGAGGGCCAGACTTAGGAGATAGAGATTGTGTCTCTCACACACACAAACACGCACCTGGGTGAGGGCGGAGCACTCCACATATTTGACGGCCCGGAGGTCCCGGGCCAGCTTGTCTCCGCTCTCGGGGGCCAGGGGCCGCTGCTTGTTCTTAGCCAGCTTCTCCACTGTGTTGCTGTCGTCCCTCAGGTCCATCTGGGTTCCCACCAGCAGGAAGGGTGTACGCGGACAATGGTGGGAGATCTCTGGGACCCACTGTGGGAGAGGAAGGGGGGGGGGGGCATATTAGGTTCTGATCCTGCATTATATTATGTCCATAGAGTATGGGAGGGTTTCATGTTGTAAATAATTTTATGCAGGTGTGAGTAATGGAGAGAGAAAGAACACTAACCTCAACTCACGAAACACACAAACCGAAGAGGAACATAATGTTATGTTTATAGAGAATCACAGGTGTAAAGACATGGGCTAGAAAACAGGCTAGTCCCACGTGTGTGTGTGTGTGTGTGTGTGTGTATCTGGGGGTGTTGTGAAAGGCAGATGACTCATACGTTCCAGCCAATGGACACTAAAGTTATATTCCACACACACACACACACCTTCTCGCGGACGTTCTCAAAGGAGGAAGGCGATACGACAGAGAAACACACAAGGAAGACGTCTGTCTGGGGGTAGCTGAGTGGTCGCAGTCTGTCATAGTCCTCCTGACCTGGGGAGGGCGACAGAGAGAGACAGCAAACATTTGAGGAGTGTTCATCAAGGCTACCTTTCATATGCAAGAACAAGCCTAAATAAGACAACTACACAATGGGCTCTACATTATCTTGCGAATAATTGAGCTCAGTGGACTAACACACTAGTAGACTAACTCACAAACACAAAAACACGTTTAGACACCATGGTAAATCCTATCACTACATAGACCAGTGCACAAGGTGAGTTACCCATGCAATGTTCAAACGCTTAGATGGCTGGAGAGAAAACACAATCCATAATCCCAATGTAAGCACCATGTGAAAGTAATACAGGCAGACCGTGGTGAGTGAGAAGAAGGTATTGCAAGTCGATGCTAAAGACACTGTAGTTAAGAAGAGCTCATGTAGTGGGGAGCGGCCATTTTGTTTTACCTGCTGTATCGAACAGCCCCAGAGTGTAGGGCTCCCCTCCGATCATCACGGTCACCGCATAGTTATCAAACACCTGAGAAAGAGGCAGATAGGAGAGAAATAGAATAAATAATTAGGGATTTCAATGTAAAATGTTGAGTTTTGATTGATTTTATTTGACAGTTACTTAATTTTTTATATTTTTTAAATTCACACAACAACAAAAAAAGAGAAATTTCCAATGTAGCCCCCCCAAAAAAGTGAATGAAAAGTCTGACGGAGATTGAATAGTCCCTAGTAGAAGGTTCCAGGTGATGGGAAGGGAGTTGAGGCAGTGGGCTGGAAAGGCAGTATAGCTTGAGTGGTGGGGGCATTGATGATACAGCCAGGGAGAAACAAATGCAGTCTGACAAACAGGCCAGGAGCTCTTCATCAGGACACCACATCTGTTTCTGGCGTTCAGTTCCGCCACAGAAGCTGCTCCCCAGCAGGTATTGGTCCTCCATTGATGAAAATGTGGCACCCACCTGCATGATGCCATGGCTGCCGAAAAAGCACTCAAAAACAACCACATGTCGAGAGTGGTTAGGAAACAGACCCTTAGCCTTCACTGCCATCACATACAGTTGTCATTCGCAGCAGATTTAAATCCAAATAGCCAGATAACAAGCTGTCAAGCCAAACAAGTAGACTTTTAATCTCAGACCTGCAACTTTGTGAGTCATGACAACCAGATGTCGGTGAAAAAAAAACAGAGCAATCAAAACCCTCAAAATATATATTTTTAATGTAACAAAACATGGATATTTTTTTTATAACAAAACCTATACAATGGGTGTGTTTGTAAATTCACTCTGGAGTGCCACCGTGCACTTTGGGCATCAAATTGTCCATTCGCAAATTCTAAGCGTTTCACTCTCGGAGCGTTCAGAGCGCACACTGTGGTCCTCGGCCAGAGCGTCCAAAGGCAGTCAAGCACCCAAGCTAACAGGCTAAAGGTGGCTAGCTTGCTAGCTACTTCCAGACACAAATAAGAGAACACCTCACTCTGGCAATTTTACTCGCCCTAGCAGAGCTGGTTAGGCTGTTTTCATGTTATCTAGAACAGTGGTTCCCAAACTTCTTATAGTCCCGTACCCCTTCAAACATTCAACCTCCAGCTGCGTACCCCTTCTAGCACCAGGGTCAGCGCACTCTCAAATGTTGTTTTTTGCCATCCACACACACACACACACACACACACACACACTATATGATACATTTATTAAACATAAGAATGAGTGTGAGTTTGTCACTTCCCACGAGCCGGGTTGTGACAAAGAGCTCTTATAGGACCAGGGCACAAATAACAATAATCAATCATTTTGCTCTTTATTTAGCCATCTTACATATAAAACCTTATTTATTTGTTCATCATTAATTGTGAATAACCCACCACAGGTTAATGAGAAGGGTGTGCTTGAAAGGATGCACTTAACTCTGCAATGTTGGGTTGTATTGCAGATAGTCTCAGTCTTAAATAAGGCAAGAAGGCAAAAATAAGGCAAGAAACTTTGAGCGCAGCCGTATCCAGAAATCTGGCAGTGGCTTCTGATTAAATAAAAATGCCGCAGAATCACTTGTTGCAATTTTGATGAGGCTCTCTTGTTCAGATATCAGTAAGTGGGCGGCAGGGTAGCCTAGTGGTTAGAGCGTTGGGCTAGTAACCGAAAGGTTGCAAGTTCAAATCCCCGAGCTGACAAGGTACAAATCTGTCGTTCTGCCCCTGAACAGGCTGTTCCTAGGCCGTCATTGAAAATAAGAATTTGTTCTTAACAGACTTGCCTAGTAAAATAAAGGTAACATTTTTTTTAAATTAAAAAGTGGACTGGAGGCAGGGCATGAAAGGGATAACGAATCCAGTTGTTTGTGTCGTCCGTTTTGGGAAAGTACCTGCGTAATTACACACCCAGCTCACTCAGGTGCTTCGCTATATCACATTTGATATTGCCCGTAAGCTGGAATTCATTTGCACACAAAAAAAATACAATGATGGAAAGACCTGTGTGTTGTCCTTGTTAATCCAGACAGAAAAGAGCTCCAACTTCTTAATCATAGCCTCAATTTTGTCCCGCACATTGAATATAGTTGAGGAGAGTCCCTGTAATCGTAGAATCAGATCATTCAGGCGAGAAAAAACATCACCCAGATAGACCAGTCGTGTGAGAAACTCGTCATCATGCAAGTGGTCAGACAAGTGAAAATGATGGTTAGTAAAGAAATCTTTAAGCTCCTCTCTCAGTTAGAAGAACGTGTCAATACTTTGATAACCAGTGCACTTCTGTATGTTGTAAAAGCGTTACATGGTAGCTGCCCGTATCATTGTATAATTCAGAAAATACACGAGAGTTCAGGGGCCTTGCTTTAACCAAGTTCAAAACGTCTTTCAAGCTGTCAGGCAGTCCCTTGGCAGCAAGAACCTCTCGGTGGATGCTGCAGTATACCCAAGTGGCATTGGGAGCAACTGCTTACACGCGTGTTACCACTCCACTAAATCAAATCAAATTTTATTTGTCACATACACATGGTTAGCAGATGTTAATGCGAGTGTAGCGAAATGCTTGTGCTTCTAGTTCCGACAATGCAGTAATAACGAACAAGTAATCTAGCTAACAATTCCAAAAAAACTACTGTCTTATACACAGTGTAAGGGGATAAAGAATATGTACATAAGGATATATGAATGAGTGATGGTACAGAGCAGCATAGGCAAGATACAGTAGATGATATCGAGTACAGTATATACATGAGATGAGTATGTAAACCAAGTGGCATAGTTAAAGTGGCTAGTGATACATGTATTACATAAGGATGCAGTCGATGATATAGAGTACAGTATCTACGTATGCATATGAGATGAATAATGTAGGGTAAGTAACATTATATAAGGTAGCATTGTTTAAAGTGGCTAGTGATATATTTACATCATTTCCCATCAATTCCCATTATTAAAGTGGCTGGAGTAGAGTCAGTGTCATTGACAGTGTGTTGGCAGTAGCCACTCAATGTTAGTGGTGGCTGTTTAACAGTCTGATGGCCTTGAGATAGAAGCTGTTTTTCAGTCTCTCGGTCCCAGCTTTGATGCACCTGTACTGACCTCGCCTTCTGGATGACAGCGGGGTGAACAGGCAGTGGCTCGGGTGGTTGATGTCCTTGATGATCTTTATGGCCTTCCTGTAGCATCGGGTGGTGTAGGTGTCCTGGAGGGCAGGTAGTTTGCCCCCGGTGATGCGTTGTGCAGACCTCACTACCCTCTGGAGAGCCTTACGGTTGAGGGCGGTGCAGTTGCCATACCAGGCGGTGATACAGCCCGCCAGGATGCTCTCGATTGTGCATCTGTAGAAGTTTGTGAGTGCTTTTGGTGACAAGCCGAATTTCTTCAGCCTCCTGAGGTTGAAGAGGCGCTGCTGCGCCTTCCTCACGATGCTGTCTGTGTGAGTGGACCAATTCAGTTTGTCTGTGATGTGTATGCCGAGGAACTTAAAACTTGCTACCCTCTCCACTACTGTTCCATCGATGTGGATGGGGGGTGTTCCCTCTGCTGTTTCCTGAAGTCCACAATCATCTCCTTAGTTTTGTTGACGTTGAGTGTGAGGTTATTTTCCTGACACCACACTCCGAGGGCCCTCACCTCCTCCCTGTAGGCCGTCTCGTCGTTGTTGGTAATCAAGCCTACCACTGTTGTGTCGTCCGCAAACTTGATGATTGAGTTGGAGGCGTGCATGGCCACGCAGTCGTGGGTGAACAGGGAGTACAGGAGAGGGCTCAGAACGCACCCTTGTGGGGCCCCAGTGTTGAGGATCAGCGGGGAGGAGATGTTGTTGCCTACCCTCACCACCTGGGGCGGCCTGTCAGGAAGTCCAGAACCCAGTTGCACAGGGCGGGGTCGAGACCCAGGGTCTCGAGCTTGATGACGAGCTTGGAGGGTACTATGGTGTTGAATGCCGAGCTGTAGTCGATGAACAGCATTCTCACATAGGTATTCCTCTTGTCCAGATGGGTTAGGGCAGTGTGCAGTGTGGTTGAGATTGCATCGTCTGTGGACCTATTTGGGCGGTAAGCAAATTGGAGTGGGTCTAGGGTGCCAGGTAGGGTGGAGGTGATATGGTCCTTGACTAGTCTCTCAAAGCACTTCATGATGACGGATGTGAGTGCTACGGGCGGTAGTCGTTTAGCTCAGTTACCTTAGCTTTCTTGGGAACAGGAACAATGGTGGCCCTCTTGAAGCATGTGGGAACAGCAGACTGGTATAGGGATTGATTGAATATGTCCGTAAACACACCGGCCAGCTGGTCTGCGCATGCTCTGAGGGCGCGGCTGGGGATGCCGTCTGGGCCTGCAGCCTTGCGAGGGTTAACACGTTTAAATGTCTTACTCACTTCGGCTGCAGTGAAGGAGAGACCGCATGTTTTCGTTGCAGGCCGTGTCAGTGGCACTGTATTGTCCTCAAAGCGGGCAAAAAAGTTATTTAGTCTGCCTGGGAGCAAGACATCCTGGTCCGTGACTGGGCTGGGTTTCTTCCTGTAGTCCGTGATTGACTGTAGACCCTGCCACATGCCTCTTGTGTCTGAGCCGTTGAATTGAGATTCTACTTTGTCTCTGTACTGGCACTTAGCTTGTTTGATAGCCTTGCGGAGGGAATAGCTGCACTGTTTGTATTCAGCCATGTTGCCAGACACCTTGCCCTGATTAAAAGCAGTGGTTCGTGCCTTCAGTTTCACACGAATGCTGCCATCAATCCAAGGTTTCTGGTTAGGGAATGTTTTAATCGTTGCTATGGGAACGACATCTTCAACGCACGTTCTAATGAACTCGCACACCGAATCAGCGTATTCGTCAATGTTGTTGTCTGACGCAATACGAAACATCTCCCAGTCCACGTGATGGAAGCAGTCTTGGAGTGTGGAGTCAGCTTGGTCGGACCAGCGTTGGACAGACCTCAGCGTGGGAGCCTCTTGTTTTAGTTTCTGTCTGTAGGCAGGGATCAACAAAATGGAGTCGTGGTCAGCTTTTCCGAAAGGGGGCGGGGCAGGGCCTTATATGCGTCGCGGAAGTTAGAGTAACAATGATCCAGGGTCTTTCCACCCCTGGTTGCGCAATCGATATGCTGATAAAATTTAGGGAGTCTTGTTTTCAGATTAGCCTTGTTAAAATCCCCAGCTACAATGAATGCAGCATCCGGATAAATCGTTTCTAGTTTGCAGAGAGTTAAATAAAGTTCGTTCAGAGCCATCGATGTGTCTGCTTGGGGGGGGATATATACGGCTGTGATTATAATCGAAGAGAATTCTCTTGGTAGATAATGCGGTCTACATTTGATTGTGAGGAATTCTAAATCAGGTGAACAGAAGGATTTGAGTTCCTGTATGTTTCTGTCATCACACCATGTCACGTTAGTCATAAGGCATACGCCCCCGCCCCTCTTCTTACCAGAAAGATGTTCGTTTCTGTCGGCGCGATGCGTGGAGAAACCCGCTGGCTGCACCGCTTCGGATTGCGTCTCTCCGGTTAGCCATGTTTCCGTGAAGCAGAGAACGTTGCAGTCTCTGATGTCCCTCTGGAATGCTACCCTTGCTCGGATTTCATCAACCTTGTTGTCAAGAGACTGGACATTGGCGAGAAGAATGCTAGGGAGTGGTGCACGATGTGCCCGTCTCCGGAGTCTGACCAGAAGACCGCTTCGTTTCCCTCTTTTTCTGAGTCGTTTTTTCGGGTCGCTGCATGTAATCCACTCCGTTACACTGGTTGTAAGGCAGAACACAGGATCCGCATCGCGAAAAACATATTCTTGGTCGTACTGATGGTGAGTTGACGCTGATCTTATATTCAGTAGTTCTTCTCGGCTGTATGTAATGAAACCTAAGATGACCTGGGGTACTAGTGTAAGAAATAACACGCAAAAAAACAAAAAACTGCATAGTTTCCTAGGAACGCGAAGCGAGGCGGCCATCTCTGTCGGCGCCGGTCCACACACTATGTCTCCCTGTCATGGCTTTTGCACCATCAGTACAGATACCAACACATCTTGACCACCAAAGTCCATTTGATGCCACAAAGCTGTCCAGTACTTTAAAAATATCCTCTCATGATATCCTGGTTTCAACTGGTTTGCAGAAGAGGAGGTCTTCCTTAATTGACCCCCCATAAGCATAACGGACATATACCACGAGCTGTGCCAGGCCCGCCACGTCTGTTGACTCATCCAGCTGTAACGCATATAATTCACTGGCTTGTATGCGAAGCAGTAATTGTTTCAAAACATCTCCTGCGCTGTCACCGATGTGCCGTGAAACAGTGTTGTTTGATGAAGGCATTGTCTGTATCGTTTTTTTGGCCTTTCCCCCAGCCATATCCGCAGCAGCAGGAAGAATTAAGTCCTCCACAATAGTATGGGGCTTGCCTGTCCTAGCCACTCGGTAGCTCACCATATAAGACGCTTCTAGCCCCTTCTTATTAATGGTATCGGTTGCTTTTGTAACCGATGTGAAATGGCTAGCTAGTTGGCGGGGAGCGCGCTAATAGCATTTCAACCGGTGACGTCACTCGCTCTGAGGCCTTGAAGTAGTGGTTCCCCTTGCTCTGCAAGGGCCGCGGCTTTGTGGAGCGATGGGTAACGATGCTTCGAGGGTGGCTGTTGTCGATGTGTGCAGAGGGTCCCTGGTTCAAGCAAAGGTAGGGGCAAGGAGAGAGACAGAAGCTATACTGTTACACTTTTATACATGTCTTACTTCTCGCTCAAAAAACTCCTGGCTTATTTTTCAAAATGGTCATGGTTCATTTCTAAGTGTCTGCGCAAGAGTGAAAGTTTCCCGCGAGAGAGTAACGGTCAATGTGTTTGGATGTTAATTATTTAACTAGGCTACCTGTATTTGACATTGTGTTGCTATTTCGCTTAACACTAGATGGTTTCATTTTATTTTTGGCAGTGAAATGAGGCTACTCAGGGGAGAAAAACATCACCCAAATGTATAGCCCCGTTGGAAAATATAAATGTACTGTTTGAAAATGTGTTTATTTTTTTATACAAAAATTATAAAACATTTTTTAAAATGTGAATCACATTTTTATTTGGTGTACCCCCGACAGCATTGTGCATACCTCTGGGGGTACGCATACCCCAGTTTGGGAATACTTGATCTGGAGCATTGGTGACTAACTATGCTGCTGGCAAGAATTGATTTACGTTTTTTTGCAGATGTTTACTGACACCGGTCATATTCAATAGCTGTTGCACGTTCGGAAATTCCTCAGTTATTCTATGCTCTGGCACACCCTGATGAGAGTGCTCTGAAATTTGAGTAGATAGCCAGAGTGAATTTTCTAACAACCCTCAGACGAGTGTGTGCTGAGATCGGGAGTAAATGGCCAGCATGAATTTACAAACTCAATCAATATTTACAGAACTCTCTGCCTAGGCTACCTTCCATGGCAACCATGGAACTGTCTGATGAACATGGAGGCAGTGCTTAAAAGTCAAAAGCCAAAAGTTACTCAATATTTTGATGTTCCTATACTGTTGTCAGTGTTAAGTGTCCTCATTCCCTATTAGATATCAGATGAGTGAGTGACTGGTTGCCTCGTTCCAAACCTCTGGAAAGTCTTGTACTATACAGTAGAACAGGGTTCCCCAACTGGCGGCCATGGGCCATGATTTCATTTGTCCCCCCAAGTTTTCGGGGCAATTTTATTTTTTATTGTTGGACATAAGAATAAGAAACCAGAAAATCTGCTCCATGTCATTCTAATTATCATTCTGCTCCATGTCATCCACACATTATAGAGAGATACATTTGTGTATATATAATATAGTGTAAGCAAAGTTTGAAATGATTATGTTTTGGGATTCTTGCGTTCACTTTGCAGTAATTATGTTCCGCCGGCCCCCTGATCATCCGCTCAAGAAAAAAAATACATAAATAAATAAAAATGTAAGAAATGGCCAGCGGATGAATCTAGTTGATGATCTCTGCAACAGAAAGTCTTGTACTATACAGTAGAGCTGCGCGATATGGCCAAAAATTGATATCGGGAACTATTTTGCTCGATAACAACAAATACATACACACACATATATATATATATATATATACACACATACATACCTTTAAAAAATTGAAGGGACATATACTTAACATTAGCAAGCAGGGCTCTAAACAATTGTTTTCCGGTGCCAAGTAAGACAACTGAGAGGGTAGCCTATGATTCAAGCTGTTTCATCCAACATACCCAGGAAATGCATCACTGATATTTTGATGTGCAACCTGGCAAAATTGGATCCAGAATTATCAGATTTATTGTGGGCTATTCAGAGAATTTGCCGGCATCTTTGTGCACATTGGCCTATATTATTCACCACCTGAGGAAGTGGACACTCTTCGCTAGATTGCCAACGCTAAATATGATTTTGTTGCTAGATAGATGAATCAATTAGCCTACATGGCTATCAGTAAATGTAGGCTAATGTCCTACAAAAACTTTACAGCGCTAGGCTAGCCTATTCATTCCAAATCAAAATGAACTATAGTCTACTCCGGTTGTAAAGTGGTGCCATGAACCCAATATTAAGGGGTGAGAAATACATGATATACTCTCAGATATCTGTGACTCTCCTCTATGGAACTAGAACAACAATAGTTGCTTTGAAAACTATTTTCCCCGCAATAGCATTTTTTTAAAGCAACTTTCATATGCTTGTGCTTCTCAGAATGCGACGCTCTCTCCTCCGTGAGCACAGTGGGGAGAGGGAATAAGAGTCAGCACCCGACAGTGAAACAGGGAAAGGAAGATACTTTCATAGCAGGAATCAAAATAATGCATAGGCTATTACTGTTGGCCAAATCATGGTTTTAGAACCCTTGAAATGAACTGGACTCTTTTGGAGTCTTTCCACAGAGCGAGTTTACAGTTGGCCTACATCATACCTGGTGCACGTGTGGATACAGGAATATGGGTCATGCTGTGGTTCCGTTTCATAACCTAGGCCAATATTCCATCATACTGAACACATGGAAATCCCTATTTTTTTTGGTTCCCTCCACAGAACAGTCTATGACCCAGAGTGGTAGTTGGTCAAAGGGATCCATGTTGTCAACTAAGTAAGCCTTGATTTAAAACATGTGGAAGACCTACAATTAGCTACGTATTGCATAGGGACACTACATAGACGTGTGGCGCCCCGCCATTCATAACTTGACACAAGTTCTTGTGTTGTGTACGTAGGGTATCGTTTAGGTCAGAGACCGAATGTTTCACAGTGTTCTTGTTCCTCTTTAAGGTGCCTCCCACTAGAGGCAATGAAACAACCGACTGTTCAGTAAGAATGAGAAACAGTCTGACTCAGCTCATTTATATGTGCTGAAGAAACCACTATGCCTTGTCCCAAATGCTGCTGAATGGCATCGCCATTTCTCATGTTTCGTCTCCGTCGCACAATGCTGGTTGACTCCCATAGGGCAGGTTCATGGGCAGTATAATTTCCAAGCTTATCTTTAGGTCAGCAAACTTAAGGACAATTCTAATCCTGTGCTCCAAACACACTCTCTTTAGCCCAACCAGTGTTTCTCCTACCATTACTACCATTGGGGCTCCCGAGTGATGCGGCGGTCTAAGGCACTGAATCTCAGTGCTAGAGTCATCCCTACAGACACCCGTCCCTACAGACACCCAGGCTGTATCACAACCGGCTGTAATTGGGTGGCGCACAATTGGACCGGCGTCGTCCGGGTTTGGCCGGTGTAGGCTGTCATTGTAAATAAAAATGTGTTATTAACTTCTTTAGGAAAGGGGGCAGCATTTTCACTTTTGGATGAAAAGCGTGCCCAGAGTGAACTGCCTCCTACCCTGTCCCAGATGCTAATATACGCATATTATTATTGCTATTGGATAGAAAACACTCTGAAGTTTCTAAAAATGTTTGAATGATGTCTGTGAGTATAACAGAACTCATATGGCAGGCAAAAACCTGAGAAAAAATCCAA
The DNA here is from genome assembly GCF_018296145.1 of Oncorhynchus tshawytscha. Taxonomy (NCBI): domain Eukaryota; kingdom Metazoa; phylum Chordata; class Actinopteri; order Salmoniformes; family Salmonidae; genus Oncorhynchus; species Oncorhynchus tshawytscha. The sequence goes on from NC_056459.1 coordinate 7,529,502, forward strand.
ACAGGAAGTGGGAAATCTGAGGTTTGTAGTTTTTGAACTCAACCCTATCGAATACACAGTGGGATATGGGTGATTTTGCACTTCCTAAGGCTTCCACTAGATGTCAACCGTCTTTAGAACTATGTTTCAGGCTTCTCATGTGAAGGGGGGCCGGATAGGACTATTCAGACTATTTCACATGAGAGGTAGCTCTTGTTCCATTGCTTTTCTACAGACAATGGAATTCTCTGGTTGGAACATTATTGAACATTTATGATAAAAACATCCTAAAGATTGATTCTATACTTAGTTTGACAAGTTTCTTCGACCTGTAATATAACTTTTTGAACTTTTCGTTCAACTGGACCAGATCGCACTTTTGGATTTGTTTACCAAAACGCCCTAACAAAAGAAGCTATTGGACATAAATGATGGACATTATTGAACAAAACAAGCATTTATTGTGGAACTGTGATTCCTGGGAGTGCATTCTGATGAAGATCAAAGGTAAGTGAATATTTATCATGCTATTTATGAATGATGTTGACTACACAACATGGCGGATATGTATTGTGTAACATGAAGTCCTATGAGTGTCATCTGATGAAGATCAAAGGTTAGTGATTAATTTTATCTCTATTTGTGCTTTTTGTGACTCCTCTCTTTGGCTGGAAAAATGGCTGTGTTTTTCTGTGAGTTGGTGGTGACCAAACACAATAATTTGTGGAGCTTTCAATGTAAAGCATTTTTTAAAATCAGACACTGTGGCTGGATTAACGAGAATGTTATCTTTAAAATGGTGTTTAATACTTGTATGTTTGAGAAATTTGATTTATGAGATTTCTGTTGATTTGTATTTGGCGCTAGCGGAACCCCAGTCCTAGACAGGTTTAACTGACTTGCCTTAAATAAAATAAATAAAAATGTTACTTCGGTGGAGTGCGAACAAGTGACTAAAAATGGTGTATCCAGTTTTTAACGTTGCTTTGGAAAATGTTGATTAGTGTTAAACACTCGGTATTCTATTTAAAAAGGAGTCTTATCGCTGTCACCTGGAAATGAGTAACAGTGTTAACTTCTATTACTTTAGTGGACATGTTTGTCTTTGTAATGTGGAACATGAGGGACATTTCTTCAATTTGGGTGGGAGATTCCAGACAACATTCCAGCCTTGTGCAGTCACTAAACCACCAATTTACCTTCTTCCCTTGCTGTCCACTACCTGTTTCATCTCAGGCCTCATCCTAGTCCATTCTTACACTTTAGTTTGAGTCAACTGCCATTTTTCTTTTAAGGGCTCTCACCTGGACGACAAGGAGAGGAAGCCATTTCAGACTATTGAGATGCTTGCTAGAGTTGGGGTGCATCTCAATGGTCTAAAATGTCTTCCTCTCCTTGTCACCTTTCCTTTAACTGCACTGAATATTATTGAATACTAGAGTTGCATGGAACTTTTCAATACTAGAACATGAAAAAAAGCTTGGTACTAGAAGGTGTTACTTTCGGGCCTTCTATCACTATCAAAATGTGTCTCACGTCGTCTACTGATTGAGAGACGATCAAGCCCATCTATCAACACAGTCGATTTCCCCTTTTAGCGCTGTACAGAAGCGCTAACATGCTGTACAGAAGTTAACACACTTGAATAATGCAACACAGCATGTAGAAATGTTGCAACTGTTAATTACTGTTCGCAAAACAATGTCCATTTCAGGCTAGAACACTTTACAATGCAAGAGGCTACCGATAGCTTCCAGCTTTGTAGGCTAACTGTCCTTGCTAGTTTACAGCTGAAGCTAACATCAATTCACAACCCTAGTATTTTGTTTGTAATAATATTCAAATCATAAAGCAAAATATGCTGATTTCAAAGCTTATTGTCACCATTCAATCATTTCCAACACTACTGATCACCGTCTGAATATGAAAGAACTGGAGAGGTGATAGCAATTTCCCAGGAGGTAGTCTGCCTATCATAGGCCTATTTCTTTCATCTCTCATACGTGTTTACACATCAGTGCAGAAAGATGAACGCGAGGAGGCGAGGTAGACACTTTCAACTATTAAGATGCAACCATGCACTTCAGTCTTGTACACACCCATGGCCAGCTAATCGGTTATCTGATCCAGAGGGAGAACAGTCTGCCTCTATTGGGTTGAGAAACCATGGGAGGCAGGGCTTCTTAGGGCAGTTCAAGTTCAGACATAAAAAGAGTGAGGCGTTGGGGCACGTAGCGGAAAGGCGAGGCACGGCAGACCGAACACATTGAAGAGCAACCAAGCAAAGTCAAAAAAACACATCTCTGACCGTCATGACAATAATGTGTTTGGACAGAGCTAGGCCTAATGCCACAGAGAATGGTGGGTAAAAAAAATAAAAAACCTGCCTCTACAATTGTGACTGTACACACTACACCAATATTCAGATGTTTCAACTCCCAAATGCAGTAGTACAAGGACTGTATTCACCAATAAATGAAATGTTATAAGAATGCACTACATACATCTAATATAAGAATACATTAGGCTGTTGTAGGTTCTCAGCCTACTTCTGTACATGACGTGTAAGACTATTTCAATACCTACCAAATCAACCAGTAGCATTGTTTCTGAGGATTTTGAGAGTAATCTGCTTAGAATCAAAAATCTTAAATTGCCACGTGATTCTTATGAGAAGAGTGCACTGTTGAACTGCACAGACAGACAGAGAAACGTCATGGAGAAAGTTGGGTCTGTTTTTATGGGCCAACAACATGAACACACCCAGTTGAGCCTGACTGGGCAGAGGACAGAGAGGGCTGAGTCGACACACTCTCCCTGTCAGTCTCTGGTACAGCACAGTGCTGATTACTGCCAGAGACGGGACTGATAGAAACAGCTACTCATCACACACCATCTGCAGCACCCCATTGCTGTGCTGAGTCCCAATGCTACCTCAGGGTCTCAACTTGGAAGATTACACAAGGTGCAATTTCTAAATGTGGTTGTGCATCAGCAGTTTTTCTCCTGTTATGTCAGTTAATTAGCCAATGTCAGCTAAACATTTTTAGATTGCTAAGTTAGCTGGCCGCTAAACTACCTAAACATGTTACCATCCATTTCTCATCCACTTATATGCAGATGATTAATACTCCCCTGGATTGGGGGAGTATATGCAGATGTCTTATACTCCCCTGGATTGGCCCCTGCCCGGATCTTGTGTTAAATGCTCTACAACAAAGCTTTCTTAGTGTCCAACAAGCTTTCTCTGCCCTTAACCTTGTTCTGAACACCTCCAAAACAAAGGTCATGTGGTTTGGTAAGAAGAATGCCCCTCTCCCCCCAGGTGTGATTACTACCTCTGAGGGGTTCGAGCTTGAGGTAGTCACCTCATACAAGTACTTGGGAGTATGGCTAGATGGTACACTGTCCGTATCTCAGCACATATCAAAGCTGCAGGCTAAGGTTAAATCTAGACTTGGTTTCCTCTATCGTAATCGCTCCTCTTTCACCCCAGCTGCCAAACTAACCCTGATTCATATGACCCTCCTACCCATGCTAGATTTCGGAGACGCAATAAATATATTGGCAGGTAAGGGTGTTCGAGTGGCTAGATGTTCTTTACCATTTGGTCATCAGATTTGCCACCAATACTCCTTATACGACACATAATTTCACTCTATACTCCTCTGTAAACTGGTCATCTCTGTATATCTGTCACAAGACCCACTGGTTGATGCTTATTTATAAAATTCTCTTAGGCCTCACTCCCCCCTATCTGATATCTACTGCAGCCCTCATCCTCCAGATACAGCACCCGTTTGGCCAGTCACATTCTGTGAAAGGTCCCCAAAGCACACACATTCCTGGGTCACTACTCTCTTCAGTTCGCTGCAGCTAGCAACTGGAACGAGCTGCAACGAGTTCTCAATCTCTTCATTCAAAGACTCATTCATGGACACTCTTACTGACAGTTGTGGCTGCTTTACGTGATGTATTGTTGTCTCTACCTTCTTGCCCTTTGTGCTGCTGTCTGTGCCCAATAATGTTTGTACCATGTTTTGTGCTGCTACCATGTTGTGCTGCTGCCAAGTGTTGCTACCATGCTGTGTTGTCATGTGTTGCTACCATGCTGTGTTGTCATGTGTTGCTACCATGCTGTGTTGTCATGTGTTGCTGCCATGCTGTTGTCGTCGTCTTCGGTCTCTCTTTATGTAGTGTTGTGTTGTCTCTTGTCGTGATGTGTGTTTTGTCCTATAATTTTATTTATGATTATTTTTCATCCCAGTCCCCATCCCCACAGGAGGCCTTTTGGTAGGCTGTCATTGTAAATAAGAATTTGTTCTTAACAGACTAGCCTAGTTAAAAAAAGGTTAAATAAAAGTCATGGTTGTATTACCGTCCGGTGGGGGGCATTGATTTTGATAGTCAGTTCCACTCAGATTTATAAAACGGCAAATATTCCTCTCCACCCTAAGGCAAAATGTGTTATGTTGCAGGAAATTAGCTATAAAATGTTATGGCTGTGTGTACGCAGACCTGTGATCAAATGCTGCCCCTCATGATGAGTTCACATTTTTGTGGCCCCCACCCCCATCAAAGTTGCCCATCCCTGGTCTACCAACTGTATTGATTTATTTCAGTTGGACTGAGTTGTCTGTTCACATCCCTATTTGTCAAATAGTATGAAACGGTGTGTAGCCTGACTCATGCTTTTTGGTCCATAACCACTTCCATTCGAGTTTGGCTCTTCAAGGGGTTCCTCTTTTCAGTTCGAAAACAAATACCTTCTCTCAAAACCCATTCTATATTTGAGATTCTACACAAGCCAATGATTGGTAACTCCAGCCACGAAGAATTACAGATGGTGTGTGGAGGCTTTTGCTCATGCCCAGCACTAAACACACCTAATTCATCCAATGGTGGTTTCAAATGGATGAGTTGAATAAGAGATGTGATAGAAATGGTCTGGAACGAAGGGCGCAAAGTGCGGCGGCTCCTGTTGCATATCCCCTAGCCTAGACACTTGACAGACCCAGACACCCCGCCAAGTCCCACTTGAGACCTTTCTCGACAACACTCCAGTGCCACTCACCGTGGGGACGTATTCAGAAGGGAACTTGTTGGTGGTGTAGGAGATCAACAGGCAAGTCTTTCCCACCGCACCGTCACCCACCACCACACACTTTATGGTCTGCATCTGGAGGGATGGAGGGAGACAGACAGACAGACACACGGTTGAATATGCTGACGCAAGTGAATCTGCACTCTTTTGGCAGCTGTCGTCATAACTTATAGACAGACACCTCTTGTCGATTATCATCGGTTTATCACACTAGAGATTAGAGGTCGACCGATTAATCGGAATGGCCGGTTAATTAGGGCCGATTTCAAGTTTTCATAACAATCGGAAATCTGTGTTTTTGGGCACCGATTTGCATTTTTATTTATTTATTTTTACACCTTTATTTAATCTTTTAAACTAGGAAAGTCAGTTAAGAACACATTCTTATTTTCAATGACGGCCTAGGAACAGTGGGTTAACTGCCTTGTTCAGGGGCAGAACGACAGATTTTCACCTTGTCAGCTCGGGGGATCCAATCTTGCAACCTTAACAAGTAAACGCAATAACGACCTGCCTCTCTCTCGTTGCACTCCACAAGGAGTTACGCGAATGCAGTAAGCCAAGGTAAGTTGCTAGCTAGCATAAAACTTAGCTTATAAAAAACAATCAATCATAATCACTAGTTACTACACATGGTTGATGATATTACTAGATATTATCTAGCGTGTCCTGCGTTGCATATAATCTGACTGAGCATACAAGTATCTGACTGAGCGGTGGTAGGCAGAAGCAGACGCGTAAACATTCATTCAAACAGCACTTTCGTGCATTTTGCCAGCAGCTCTTCTTTGTGCATCAAGCATTGCACTGTTTATGACTTCAAGCCTATCAACTCCCGAGATGAGGCTCGTGTAACCGAAGTGAAATGGCTAGCTAGTTAGCGCTAATTGTCGTTGTGTTGCTGGTTATAGCCCAGGGAGGAGCGAGGAGAGGGACGGAAGCTATACTGTTACACTGGCAATACTAAAGTGCCTATGAGAACATCCAATAGTCAAAGGTTAATGAAATACAAATGGTATAGAGGGAAATAGTCCTATAATAACTACAACCTAAAACTTCTTACCTGGAATATTGAAGACTCATGTTAAAAGGAACCACCAGCTTTCATATGTTCTCATGTTCTGAGCAAGGAACTGAAACGTTAGCTTTCTTACATGGCACACACTTTACATGGAACATATTGCACTTTTACTTTCATCTCCAACACTTTGTTTTTGCATTATTTAAAACAAATTGAACATGTTTCATTATTTACTTGAGGCTAAATTGATTTTATTGATGTATTATATTAAGTTAAAATAAGTGTTCATTCAGTATTGTTGTAATCATTACAAATAAATAAATGTTTTTTTTTTTTTTTTAAATCGGCCAATTAATCGGTATCGGCTTTTATGGTCCTCCAATAATCGGTATAGGCGTTGAAAAATTATAAATCGGTCGACCTCTACTAGAGATGAAAGATATTAAGAGGGAGAGAATTTAAAAAAAAAAACATCATGAGAGGGTAGGCACGAGAGTGAGAGCAGACACCACCATTTTATGACTCCTTGGCTACAGCTCCGACAGTGTGTATGTGAATAACAAGTGATAAGAATGCCACACATCTTAATAGCTCAAGTGCACACAATAGGCGGTCAGACAGTCCAAACACGGGTGGCTGTGTAATACACTGTTTACAGCACAAGGCCCTGTGAACAGTATGTTGCTCAGCAATACACATACCTGTTCATTTGGTTAAAAAAACGACAATAGCAATGACAGGAAGAGGCTAAGTGAGAGGCTCCACTCCCGTCAAAATCTGTCCACACAAGATACAGAGATAAGCAGACAAAGTGGAGACTTTTTGTTTGGAGGTCTGTAGCTAGGTTTCCATCATATTGACGACAGATTTATGTGAATATCCAAGTACTGTAAATAAATAAAAAAATATGCGCATTCTCCCACCAGAGATGTTTCTCCATCAAGTTGACTTGTTACGGATAAAAGACTGTGCGTGATGGCGTAGTGCAGATAAAAATGACTTTTGAGGTTAAATTCCCATGTACCGAATTTAAAAAAAATAAGTATTTTAAACTCTGCTGATCGTTTTGTCACAACAAATGTTGCAATATATAGTGAATGTTCCCACTCTGGTCTTGGCACGTTAGCCAACAACTCGCAGCTACAGTAAGGGTAGGCTACCTACACGATAAGGTTATTATGGAAAAGAGCGAGTCTTTTAATTTGTCAAACGCTAGCCAAGCATCGATCATCATGTCACCAGAATAAGACCCTCAATATTTATTGGAGGGGAGCATCAAGTTTATCCCCGTGCACATTCGCCACCCTGTGAAGTTCATCATAAGTCGCTCTGGATACGAGCGTCTGCTCAATGACAAAGATATTAATGTAAATAACTTATTTCACCTGTTGCCTAATAAACGGCATGCTTTCCCGAGTCGTAGTGGGAGGACCACACAACTTATCATTGTGACTCCAAGTTTAATTCAATATGATGGTTATTATATCATTATTTGCACATAAAATAACTTCCAATGCCATTTCTCGCATTACTAATTTTAAAAAAAACACAAAAAAGATCCCACCTTGTCTAGTGTATTTTATCGACATTTGAAAAGTGTACCGACAATTTTGCTGTTTCCATTTAGCATTTTTTATTCAACATGTACTTTACTTGGATGGAAACCTGCTTTATGAGAGTGTCAGATTTGGTCAACAAAACATGTATTGCTAATTTGCTAAGTGCGATTTATTTGATCTACACTAAACAAAAATATGAACACAACATGCAATAATTTCAAAGATTTTACTGAGTTAAAGTTCATATAAGGAAACCAGTCAATTGAAATACCACCCAAGAGCATACCACCCTGCACCCTACTGCTGGCTTGCCTCTGAAGTTAAGCAGAGTTGGTCCTGGATGGGAGACCAGATGCTGCTGAAAGGGGTTTGGGGGGCCAGTAGGAGGCACTATTTTTCTCTGGTCTAAAAAAATATCTCAACGCCCCAGGAAAGTGATCGGGGACTTTAAAACAGGTGTGCTGACTCCCTGTAGTCCCATGGCACTTCTCACAACTGTAGGGGTGTTAACCCTGGTGTGGTGGCCAAATTACCAATCTGGTCCTCATACCATCATGGCCACCTAATTATCCCCCGTTTACAATTAGCTCATTCATCCCCCCTCTCCCCTGTAACTATTTCCCAGGTCGTTGCTGTAAATGAGCATGTTCGCTACTTAACTTATAAAAAACGAATTTATTAGGCCCTAATCTATGGATTTCACATGACTGGAAATACAAATATGCATCTGTTGAGCACAGATAACTTACAAAAAAAAAAAAAAAAAAGTAGGGGCATTGATCAGAACCAGTCTGTGTGACCTGCATTTGCCTCACACAGCACGACATCTCCGTTGCATAGAGTTGATCAGGCTGTTGATTGTGGAATGTTGTCCCACTAGTCTTCAATGGCTGTGCCAAGTTGATGGAACTGGAACAAGCTGTTGTACACGTCCATCCAGAGCATCCCTAATATGCTCGGTGGGTGACATGTCTGGTGAGTATGCAGGCCATGAAAGAACTGGGAAATGTTCAGCTTCCAGGAATTGCATACAGAACCTTGTGACATGGGGCAGTGCATTATCATGCTGAAATATGAGGTGATGGTGATAGATGAATGGCCTTGTCACGGTAGCTTTGCACATTCAAATCACCATCGATACAATGCAATTGTGTTTGTTTTCCGTAGCTTATGCCTGCCCATACCATAACCCCACCGCCACCATGGGGCACTCTGTTCACAACGTTGACATCAGCAAACTGCTCACCCACACAACGCAATCTGCCTGGTTACAGTGAAACCGGGATTTATCTGTGAAGAGCACACTTCTCCAACATGCCAGCGGCCATCGAAGGTGAGCATTTGCTACGCTGAACTGCAGTCAGGTCAAAACCCTGGTGAGGAAGATGAGCACTCAGATGGGCTTCCCTGAGACGGTTTCTGACAGTTTGTGCAGAAATTCTTCAGTTATGCAAACCCACAGTTTCATCAGCTGTCTGGGTGGTTGGTCTCAGATGAACCAGCAAGTGAAGAAGCCGGATGAGGGGGCACTGGGCTGGCATGGTTACACGTAGTCTGTGGTTCTGAGGCCAGTTGTCCGTACTGCCAAATTATCTAAAATGACATTGGAGTCGGCTTATGGTAGAGAAAGTTACATTACATTTTCTGGCAACAGCTCTGGTGGACATTCCTGCAGTCAGCATGCCAATTGCACACTCCCTCAAAACGTGAGACATCTGTGGCATTGTGCTGTGTGACAAAACTGCATATTTTAGAGCAGCCTTTTGTCCCCAGCACAATTGTCCCCAGCACAAATTGCACTAATGATCATGCTGTTCAATCCTCTTAGAAAAATGCCACACCTGTCAGGTGGATGGATTATTTTGGAAAAATGCTCACCACCAGGGATGTAAACAAATGTGTGCACAACATTTGAAAGAAATAAGCTTTTTTTGCATATGGAACATTTCTGGAATCTTGTATTTTAGCTCACGAAACATGGGACCAACACTTTACATGTTGCGTTTATATTTTTGTTCAGTGTAATAGTAGTTTCGTAAGTAGTTTTCGTTGTTACGAATGACATAAGTGGACGCCCACGCAACTTTGAGGAAAAACTAATTTCGGAGTTGTTGGGACGTTTACATGCGTATCTTCCCTCTCATTGGCTAGAATGTTCACAGCTGATCTTGCCTCCTCCCGAGTGCCGGAAGTGAATAATCAATCCTCGTAACCAGTGGTGATATGAAATATTAGCGATATTACTGTGCAATATACGACGTTTTTTCTCTCTCCAGAGATAGCAACAAAAAAAAGCATTTACCGTCGCTTCCTGGTTTCAAACAGCAACAAAACGACACTAACCACGACCCTCAGCGTTTCTACCACCACAGAAACATATCCTGGACCTGCACAACTCATCTCGTTTAACAAATAGGTAAAATCTTGCATAATTTGGTCAGATGCTCGAACTGCCCACAAGCGATAACAGGACCAACAAATTCACTTTGCAATTGGGACAGTGCTATCATGAGTTCGCTAACAGATCAAGGTTTATTTTAGGACTGTGGCTTAGCTAGCTAACATAAATTGGTAACGCAACACCTCGCCCAAACAACATGTTAATCAAAATTTCCAAGGAAAGATTCCAGGGAGACGTCACTTTTGTCTGCTCTGTGATTGGACGATACAGACCATAATGCTGTATGGGATGAGTAGTTTGTTTGCCCCCCCCCCCCCAACTCGGGTTCGCCCAGCAACGAGCCATTGTGTACAGATAGATGGCTAGTTGCGGAAGCTTCCGTACCCTGGCGTCCTTGATCAACCAAATCTAAACTATTTCCAGTCAACATTGGCATATCCAATATCTCGAGGAACAATACTTACGACTCACCAGGTTGAATGTGTCCTTCGCTAACAATTGAGTTTAAAACGTTTAAATCCAGGTTTTTCCGCCTGTGGGCTGCCATTGTAGTACATTCTAGATCACGTAATCTGCCACTTATACAGGCGGAAATGGGAGACCCTGGATATAAATCTGTTTTAAATGCTTATTTGATAGGCAAGGCCACATTGTAAGCATTGCTTCTAGAGATATTGGATGCCACTGACAACTATTTTTGTGAATCAAGGATGCCTGACTAGGGAAGATTCCGCAGCAAGCCATCAGTCTAAACAATGGCTCGTTGCCGGACGAAGCAAGTATGTTCAGGGTATTGTACCCTCATAATATATCACCGTTTAATGCAATTTTTATATATTTTTGGTTGGTTCACACCGGAAATGTGTGTACCTATTTTACGTTAGAGAACTACGCGACCAGCATGTTTTTAAAATTGTATTCTTAACATGTGGGTGTGTCAGTCCTGGAGCCATAACCGCGGAAAGACGGGCCGCTTGGAGCCTTGTTTCGACAACGACTCCCATTGTTAGGGCAGAGACAATACCACCTAGTCATTATAGAGTATGTCTGGTTTACATCACATTTTCGTCAATGAGGGTCTTGTGATTTTTTGGGGTGGGCTTGGATAGGAGTAAGACAAAGTAATTAGCAATGCCAGTTCGAAATGCTGTTCAATAAAAACAGAACACATTCTGGCTTGCAGAGGTGCTGTGTGAGACCTGTTACCCCCCCAAAAGTATAAGGCATTTTATCACACTGAATAGCGCTATCACAGTAGTATTACAGGCTAGCCAACCACAACAAAAAAAATACATTTTCCTAAGAGTTGTCATTCACTATAACATACCGGCATGAATTGTATGGCCACAATTAGAACTTACTAGCTAGCTAATTAAATTGTTAGCATTTTCTAACCTTGCTAGTTAGCCAACTACTGGCTGTCACTTCCGCATACAACGCGCGAGGTAATGACCGTAGCAAGCTAACATAAAGAAGAGAAAAAAACATGTAAAGTTAACCATACCAAATTTCAACTAGAGCTTGCCAACCCTACTAAAAATAGCGTTTTATATCTTGGCTATATCTCGTTAGGCTAACGTTACCTTGCTAGCTAAATTCCAGACACGGCCTGTAAAATCATTTCGGCACAATCATTTCAGTGTCATGTCATTTTTTTTTCTCTCTCTCTCTATATAACTAAGCAAACAAAACAAAAACGAATACCATTTCCCCAATCTGCTATGACATTCTTAGCATTTAGCTAGTTAAAAACAACAAACGAAAGCTAGCTAACTTTCTTAGCAGCTTGCTAGGGTTAGCTAGCTGTCAAGCTGTTTTAAAATAAATACATACACTAAGTTCTTCCAAATGTAAAGCGTAAATGTGTATTATTTCAACATAACATACATTTAACGATTTATTTCATATGAATCACAGATTTAAGATTGCAAAAGCTTAACATTAGCTACCTTATCAGTCCACCACCAGGCGTTGTTAGATCTGGGGTTCGCTCGCGAGAGCTCACTGTAAAGGAGGCGTGTCATACAACCCAGCCCTCAGTATTCTTGATGTTCATCCAGCTGTGGCTGAACAATGGCATGTAGTTAGTATATACTACCTTTTTATCTACCCTCCCTCTTAGTTATATAACAACATCTAGAGCGTAAAAGTGAGACATCCTCTATGAAGACTACCTACATTGTCCTTGGCAAGTGGTGAGACCTTTGAATAGCTTTTAATAGAGCATGCAGGTGATCTTCAGTGGAGAGGGGTTGACATTGGTAACACGGGAACACCACGTTTTTCACTAAAATAATTTCAATCTGCAGTATTGCTTTTACTGATCAGTGCACAGTGAGTCTGTACATGTTTAAGTTCAGAGCAAGCCTGGACCTGCCTGGTGGTGAGGCATGCCACAGGAGAGTTGAGTTAGGTGAAGCTCCTGCCAAACGCTAGCCAAGCTCAGACGTTCGTTTCCTCTCCACTATAGAGTACCACAGTATGAGTCATAATACCCATAAAACCTAGCGGTGAAACAAGGAAATGGTTCCAATCGTTTTCCACCATTCATTTTTCCTATAGGGATTTTAGAAACACTTAAAATAAGGTCTGTGTTCCATGTAGGCTTACCCTGGTGTGACATTTTGATAACCGTGTAAAAGGACAAGGTGACTTATCAATATATTCACATGTATTCCCCCCCCCAAAAAATACAAAATGAAATGCTAATTACCTGCTAATGTGGCTATCATAAAGAACTACAAATGCCTTGACAATCTGGATGAGACTGCTGAATTGAGGCAAAGGTACGAATCTCTGGATGAGCTATCTAATGTTAGTTAAATTTAGTCATGAATAAGTTGGCTACATTTCTTTAAATTGACAATTCTGTGAACTTTCTTGTGCAACTTTTAATTGACACAATACCTGTTAGCAAAGGTATCAGCTAGAGATGAGGTGCAGGGATCTGTAGTCTTTCATGATGCCCATTTTGATGCCAATTAGCATTTTCGAATCTAAGAGTAAATAGAGATGAATATATTGATGAAAGTCACCTTGTCCGAGAGAGATTTTGAGAGAAAAAAAACACTTTATATCGGAGTGCCTATCTGCCCTCTCATTGGCTAGAATGGTCCCACCTGATCTTGCCTCCTCCCGACTGCCTTCCAGTTTTGAAGACATTTCAATTCATTGTTAGTGCGGCCATCTAGTCAATTTAATGGGTAATCTGCGCCTTCAATGAACATGAACACATTCGGGGCAGTCTGATTGGTCCAGAAACCAATGGGTTGGGCCACAGCCAGAACACACCTGGGTGAAGTGGTCATCACCAGTTACCACAGCCACAAAGCCTATTTCTACAATTTCTCTTCTTAAAGGTGCAATATGCAGAAATCACTCTGCCATTTCCTGGTTGCATTAAAATATATTTTTAGCTGTTTGAAGCTGGTGTAAAAGACACAAAAACTTAAGAACTGGAAGCATAGAAATAGCGCACAAGAACAGCTTGCCCGCTTTTTAAACTTGCTTTCAATGAGAATGACAGATCTAAAAATCACATTTCTATGTTGATTTGGACAGGCCATCCAAAGAGTTACATATTGCAGCTTTAAAATGTGATTTAAACCTTACCTCACCCCTAACCTTAACCACACTGCTAACCTTTTTCCTAACTCCAACCTTAAATTAAGACCAAAAAGCATTTTTCCCCTATGAATATTTCAGAATATAGCCCATTTTGAGACTTTGTAGCTGTGCTATCTAGTGGGAACCGGGTAAAGCGGAGGTTTGAAAATTCGTCATTGGCTTTGATACTGTGAGTGGTTAGAGATGATTCAATATCTGATTACCTTGTTTTGTACAACACCCCTTGTGCCCCTCCTCACCACAAACAACTTCAATGATTGCAGTCTCCGACTAAAGGATGTAGCAAGCAGCGGAAAGAATTTAGTGTGAGTCGTCAAGCTAGAGGATAGCAGGTCTGTGGCATGAACCACCATCTACAAGACAAGCCTGATACCTGTCCTGTACGTACCATAACATTCAGGCCCAAAAATACTTTTTTTTTTCTTTATGGGCCTTCAGTGGCGCAGCGGTCTAAGGCACTGCATCACCGTGCTAGGAGGCAGCACTACAGACCCGGGTTCAATCCCAGGATGTGTCATGGGGAGACCCATGAGGCAGCGCAGAATTGGCCCAGCATCGTCTGGATCAGGGGAGGTTTGGCTGGCTGGGATGTCCTTGTCCCATCGCGCTCTAGCAACTCCTTGTGGCAGGCCGGGCGCATGCATGCTGACTTCGGTCGCCAGTTGTACGGCGTTTCCTCAGACACATTGGTGCGGCTGGCTTCCGGGTTAAGCAAGCAGTGTGTCAAGAAGCAGTGCGGCTTGGCAAGGTCGTGTTTCGGAGGACCCATAGCTCTTGATCTTCGCCTCTCGATGGGAAAAGACTGTAACTTCATTAGAATCTAGTGCGTTATACCAATGCATTATTTCAAATAATGGCTATGAATACAATTTGTGTTTATTTGCAAATCTTTCTCTTTCCTTTGCTTTCTCTCTCCATCCATTGACACGGACGCACGCACGCTGCCCTAGGAGAGGAGTCCATGCAGACTCCCCTAGCTGTCACACTGGCTCTCTGTCCACTGGCCTCTCATATACCACTGTGCCTCCCCTGACATCTGCACCTCCTCTGGCTCCCTCTGTCCTCACAAATAACATAGACGCACACAGACACACACAAACATTCCAAGAGGAAATGAGAGGAAGGAGGATGGGACAGCAGCAGCTGCGTGGACTGAAACAGAGGTTGGAGAACCAGACGTGTGACCAGAGGGCGGACAAACTGTCAATCAACCATGATTAAAATAGCAGTTGGATAGAAGCACTTTCCCTGTACATCTCTCTCTCTCTCTCTCTCTCTCTCTCTCTCTCTCTCTCTCTCTCTCTCTCTCTCTCTCTCTCTCTCTCTCTCTCTCTCTCTCTCTGTGTGAGATGGGTGTCAAGGACATTGTTTTTGTATTTCAAATATAATCCCATTAAACTTGGCCATTTAATTATAGAATTTTAGATCTCTAACTCTCATCTGTCTAGGCATACCCCTTTAAACACATACACACATGGAATGTACACTATCCCTGACACACACACGCATGCATATACATCCACAGGAATGCACACACATACATGCATGCTCAGGAATGAAACTGGCACACACATGAATGCACATACACACAGAGGAATTCGCACACACGTGTGTGTGTGCACAAATGTGCACAGACACACACACACTACTTCCACACTATTTTACCCTCACCTCCTGTCTATCTGTATAACCGTCAAGCGGACCTAAAACATTAAACCCCTCCAGTAATCAACAACTTGCCATTTTTAAGGGCATGACATTTCGTGAATGGTTTTGCATATGAGCTCATTTTAAAGCAAAAACACATTTGAAATGTTTTAGTATTTCTGTGTAATTGTTCTCTTACAGCTTATATATTATATTTTTCAAACAAGATAATAGTAGTAATTTTGATGTATGCTATTCAATGGGGCATACAGTCAATGTTTCCGAATCCACTTTGATGCTCTAACAGTGCAACGATGCTGTTCACGGTGCTTAGTGCCGACACAGTAAGTCATATCCACTCGGTGGCCAGTTTAGTAGGTACACCCATCTAGTACTGGGTTGGACCCCCTTTGCCTCCAGAACAGACTCAATTCTTTGGGGAATGGAAACATTGCTCACTTGGTATCAAAGGGCTTAACGTGCCAGGAAAACATACCCACACCATTACACCACTGCCACCAGCCTGTACCGTTGACACCAGGCAGGATGGGTCATGCTGTTTACGCCAAATCCTGACTCCCATGATGCAACAGGAAGTGGGATTTGTTGGACAAGGCAATGTTTTTCCACTCCTCAATTGTCCAGTATTGATGATCGCGTCGCCACTGGAGCGGCTTCTTATTGTTTTAGGCTGATAGGAGGGGAACCCGGTGTGGTCATACCCGATCCGTGACAAGGATCGACGAGTTGTGCGTTCCAAGATGTGCATCCGAGATGCGCCGTTATTTGCCTGTTAGCTTGCATGATTCTTGCCATTGTCATTTGACCTCTCCACAACAAGCTATTTTCGCCCACAGGGCTGCCTCTGACTGGATGTTTTTGTAAACACACTGTTGTGTGTGTGTGAAAATCCCGTCCGTTTCTGAGATACTGGAAGAGGCTCGCCTGGCACCGGCGATCATACCATGCTCAAAGTCTCATAGGTCACTCGTTTTGCCCATGCTAAAGTTCAATCGAACAGTAACTGAATGTCTCCATGCCCATCTGCCTGCTTTTATGTCTGTAGGAGCGATCCATTTTCTTGAACGGGTTGGTGTACGCAATAAACTGGCCACTGAGTGTATAAGAAATGGTATACACTGTAGGTGCATCATTGCTGTGCCTGTGTTTAGTATATATTATGTAATAGTGTATATAGATGGTGCCTTATATATCGACTACACTGCCTTTGCAGGATCATGAACGAAAGAAAGATGACAGAGAGATGAGAGAGAGGAAAGAAAGAGATACGAGAGAGATGAAGCTAGATGAGAGAGATGAAGCTAGATGAGAGAGATGAAGCTAGATGAGAGAGATGAAGCTAGATGAGAGAGATGAAGCTAGATGAGTGAGATGAAGCTAGATGAGTGAGATGAAGCTAGATGAGAGATGAAAAAAAGAGACGAGAGAGAGAATTGAATCTAGATAAGAGAGAGATGAGAGAGAAGGGGGTAGACAGACCCTTTCCACTTCTTCCTTCCCCTCTCTATTTTTACAGCTGATTTGCAGTTCCAAATGTAGTACCCTGTCTTTTTCTCTCCGATCCACCTCTCCTCCGTCCCCCTTTCCGTCTAATTAGTCAATCCCCTTGACCTCCCCCTCCTCCCTCTTCCCTCTCTCCTCTTTTCTCAGCATCTTATTGTGAGTCATCCCGTCATCCCCTCCCCCTTCTGTCACACATTTTACCCCCTCCCTGTTTTCCTCCTTTGCTCTCCCTCTCTCTCTCTCTCTCTCTCTCCGTTTCTCCCCCTCCCCCTGTTTCTCTCCCTCTCGCTCCCTCTCTCTCCAGTATTTTCTGGCTAGCCCTATTAGGCGGAACATACAGACGTCAGGTAACGATGGAAAATCCTCATTCTCTTCTCTTCCTCTCTATTTTCCTTCTCCAGACTTTCTGTCATCCCCTGTTTTATTCCTGCATCTGGTATTGATTGCATCCCAGTAGCAGAGATGTTCTGTGTTGGAGTGGGTTGGGGTGATGCTGCTGCTTGCCTAGTTCTGTATGTGAGGTGTTACCGTTGTGTATGCTAACTAATGTGTCAGCCCTGGCACTGAGTTCTAGGTATTTTATTGTTTCACTGTGAGTGTGTGTGTGTGTGTTTACTGTGTATACATGTGTGTCAGTTTCTATAAGAGCATTTTTGTATTGTCTGGGTTCTTTTGACGGTGCCTCTCTGTGTATGTGGAGAAAATGTGCTTTGTGTTTGAACTAGCAGGTGTGTCTGAGGCAGGTAGAGGAAGGGAGAGCTCTACACGTCTGTGTGTGTGTGCGTGTTTGTGTGTTTTTGAGAGACAGTGAAGGGGATGAAGAGAGCCTTGAATGTCTGTATCACTATGTGTACGGATGCGTGTGTGTACAGTGCATGTGTGAGAGAGAAGAAGAGGGATAGTGTCAGCGTCTGCAAAAGTGTGTGTGTGTGTGTGTGTGTGCCGTGCGTTAGACTGCTCTCCATGCGTCTGTGTCAGTGTGTGTCCAATCGGTGCCAATCCTGCGAAAATAAGCCTTCTGCTTCTCTTTCTCGCTCTCCCCCTGCTCTCCTTTTTACCACACCAACCCTCTCCTCCATCTCTGAATCTCCTCTGTTCTTCAGCCAAAAGGAGGGATTTAATTATTTATCTATTTTTCTCCCCATCGCCCCAACCCCTTCCCTTCTCCCTCCCTCTATCTTGCTCTCTCTGGGTATTTGTGCTGAGTGCTGCAATCTACAGTAGGTTCGGTGTGGACATGGGTGTCCTCATAAGGCAAGCTGCTGGGGGGGGGGTTATATAACTTACGGCTGCATTCATATGAGTCCCGATAAGGGGGCTGATTGATGACGGGCTGAAAGTGGATATGGATTTATGCATATTGTGGCACCATTAAATTACAAGCATTTACCTGAACAACATGTGGTTAAATACATTCATAGTGACTGAAAACATAGGGGCTGAAAGGAATGTATGATATATTTGTCCACCACAAAAATGTCTGTGGAAAACACACAGCGACGTTCATACGTTTATCCACAGCGATGCTCAGCTGCTGCAACATTTCAGTCTTTTTGTGAAGCTGTGCAGTTCTGGAGGGATCCTTGTTATTTTCTTGATCCAAATAAACGACTATTAGGGGCTAATTACTATTAAGAAGGAAAATGATAATGACATCATATGGGTACACCATAGGGCAGGGATGGGCAACTTTGATGGTGGTGGAGGCCACACAAAAATCTGAGCTCATCTTGAGGGGTTGCAGTGGCTCACTGGTCTGCGCACCCACATCCGTACCCACATCCATACCCACACATGCAGTCAAAGCCCAGCCCTGCATATTTTTCTCTCCGCCCCATGGCAAAATCAGTAGAATTGCATGAAATGAGTTATAAAATTGCAAAACCTTCTTAACTGTGTATTTCTGGATAAAGCTTGTCAAGGTGGGCTAGGCGCTGATAGTCCGATCTTGACCAATGGCAGTGGCGGATTCCCTGTGTCTCATGGAGTCGTGAGCCAGGTGACTAGGAACGATATTGTCATTTGGCTTGAGTCACTCACCACCGATTCCACAACTCTCAGTCCTGATAGCGGAATAGTGTCTTGAGTGAGCAATGTTTTTTTAGCATCATGGACTCCATCTAACCTTCTGGCACACGACATTGTAAAATCAATTTAATTCCTACTGTTGGATGTGTTGCAACTTTACATGTTGGAATGCTCTCATCAACCATGACGGGTTTATAGCCATCGTAATGTCCCTCTCTGCACACTTGCTTTGCACTTTCATTATTCATTTCCTTACTGTATGCGCAAATGTAATGGTAAAAATAGATCTCTTCCCCCCCTCTCGCTCTTTCTTTCTCTCCTTCCCTTCGCTCTCTCTTTCACAGGATGTCCATTGTGAGCATCATTGCGAGGGAGATCCTGGACTCCCGAGGAAACCCCACTGTGGAGGTGGACCTGTGCACAGAGAAAGGTGATCTCTCTCTCATACCTGTCTGCAAAGCTGAGCATCACACCACACAAAGAGAGCTAAGACTAGCCAAAAGCTATGATAAATTCTATAGAGGACGTCCCTCGCCTCTCTCTCTCTCTCTCTCTCTCTCTCAGGTCTGTTCAGGGCTGCAGTGCCCAGTGGAGCGTCCACAGGTATCTATGAGGCTCTAGAGCTGAGGGATGGAGACAAGAGCCGCTACAAGGGCAAAGGTTTGTTTTGTGTTCTTGCGCTCGCGAGTCCACGTATATCTAATGCTGGAGTAAACAGATTGATGTTTGTCCCTCCTTCACCGTCTTCTCTCCTATCTGCCTTCTTTCTCTGCTCTAGGTGTGCTCAAGGCAGTGGGCCACATCAATGACACTCTGGCTCCTGCCCTCATAGCAACGGTGAGTTGGGGACTGTGTTTTGCCAGCTAGGTGACAGTGCTCATGTTTAAGTGTGAGTACATATTGATCTGCAGATAACCATCACCTCCAGATGGACTTTCAGGAAGCTGAGTGGATGTGATTGACCTATCCAGACAGGCGTAGATAAACGAATGTGTGAAGATGGACCAAGGACAGTGGAAGGAAAAAAAGGAAATGTGTTTTATGGTCACAAATGCCAGATAGGTGCAGTGAAATGGGGATGTGTTGGTATGAGTGATTTAAGAGTACGGAGTAATTGTTCTCTGTGTGTATATCTATGAATCAGACAGCTGCGCCACAGACAAAGAGAGAGATTTATGCCGAGGCAGATTTGAGGGGACAAGAAATCTTAGGATGCTGTCAGCCAGTAAAAACGCATTGATGCAACGTACGAAAATCACATTGCCATTGTGCTGCACTTATAGAACGTAGGTATAGGATGCATGTAGAAATGAGACGAACATCTTACAACTTAATGATGTTGTACTCTGATTCTTTACAAGACAATCTGTTATAGCTATGATATGTGCAAGAGGTAATACTTTTGAGGGTTTGGCTCCTTGCTCAAAGGTGGCTGCAAATATGAGATCTTTTTTTGTGTGCAGTCGCCATATGTTGCGGGTTATCCGTCCATTTGTTGAAGAAGAGAATTGGTCCTCGATGACATATCAATTTAAATAATGTTTTAATATGCTTATAAATATATATGTCCCATAGGGTATCAGTGTTGTGGAGCAGGAACAACTGGACAACACGATGATTGAAATGGACGGCACAGAGAACAAGTGTGAGTATCCAGGTTCCTACCAGAGAAACAGATCAAATGTGTCAAGCTGTATCCCCTGATCAATTCAGGTCCACCATTAACTGAGAGAATGGGCTTTTGTCTGAACCTAGATTTTGGTAGCCCTTTTGGAATTGATCACATTTCCTTCATCGTCGACAGCTCAGTTTGGTGCAAATGCTATCCTGGGAGTCTCCCTGGCCATTTGCAAGGCTGGTGCAGCGGAGAAAGAGGTCCCCCTGTACCGTCACATCGCTGACCTGGCGGGAAACACCGAGCTGGTGCTGCCAGTTCCAGTGAGAGACACTACTTATATAACTGTCATATCAGAGGAGGAGGTGGTGTAGCATAATAACAATAATTAACACTGAAACATAATGTATGGGAAATGTACTGCACCATTCCTGCTGAACATGGGTATTGGCCGAACAGCTAATTCCCTTCTGTCTCCTCTCATCTCCTTTCCAGGCGTTCAACGTGATCAACGGCGGCTCCCACGCGGGCAACAAGCTAGCCATGCAGGAGTTCATGGTACTTCCTGTCGGGGCGGAGTCTTTCAGGGATGCGCTACGGGTGGGCTCGGAGCTGTACCACACGCTCAGGGGGGTGATCCAGGAGAAGTACGGCCAGGATGCTACCAACGTGGGTGACGAAGGGGGGTTCGCCCCCAATATCCTGGAGAACAGTGAGGGTAAGTGTAGCAGAGTTGATTTAGAGAATCACAGTCCTGTGAGGGGCAGACCTGCCTGAGACCGATAAGCCCAATTGTCAACCTCGGACTACAGGGACTTTAATGATAAACTCAGCAAAAAAACAAACGTCCTCTCACTGTCAACTGCGTTTATTTTCAGCAAACGTAACATGTGTAAATATTTGTATGAACATAACAAGATTCAACAACTGAGACATAAACGGAACAAGTTCCACAGACATGTGACTAACAGAAATGGAATAATGTGTCCCTGAACAAAGGGGGGGTCAAAATCAAAAGTAACAGTCAGTATCTGGTGTGGCCACCAGCTGCATTAAGTACTGTAGTGCATCTCCTCCTCATGGACTGCACCAGATTTGCCAGTTCTTGCTGTGAGATGTTACCCCACTCTTCCACCAAGGCACCGCATTTCTGGGGGGGAATGGCCCTAGCCCTCACCCTCTGATCTAACAGGTCCCAGACGTGCTCAATGGGATTGAGATCCAGGCTCTTCGCTGGCCATAGCAGAACACTGGCATTCCTGTCTTGCAGGAAATCACTCACAGAACGAGCAGTATGGCTGATGGCATTGTCATGCTGGAGGGTCATGTCAGGATGAGCCTGAAGGGAGGGTACCACATGAGGGAGGAGGATGTCTTCCTTGTAACGCAATGACAACAAGCTCAGTCCGATGATGCTGTGGCACACCGCCCCAGACCATGACAGACCCTCCACCTCCAAATCGATCCTGCTCCAGAGTACAGGCCTCGGTATAACTCTCATTCCTTCGACGATAAACCCGACTCCGACTATCACCCCTGGTGAGACAAAACCGCGACTCGTCAGTGAAGAGCACTTTTTGCCAGTCCTATCTGGTCCAGCGACGGTGGGTTTGTGCCCATAGACAACATTGTTGCCGATGATGTCTGGTAAGGACCTGTCTTACAACAGGCCTACAAGCCCTCAGTCCAGCCTCTCTCAGCCTATTGTGGACAGTCTGAGCACTGATGGAGGGATTGTGCGTTCCTGGTGTAACTTGGGCAGTTGTTGTTGCCATCCTGTACCTGTCCCGCAGGTGTGATGTTCGGATGTACCGATCCTGTGCAGATGTTGTTACACGTGGTCTGCCACTGCGAGGACGATCAGCTGTCCATCCTGTCTCCTGTAGCGCTGTCTTAGGCGTCTCACAGTACGGACATTGGAATTTATTGCCCTGGCCACATCTGCAGTTCTCATGCCTCCTTGAGGCATGCCTTAAGCACGTTCACGCAGATGAGCAGGGACCCTGGTCATCTTTATTTTGGTGTAGAAAGGCCTCTTCAGTGTCTTTAGTTTTCATAACTGTGACCTTAATTGCCTACCGTCTGTAAGCTGTTAGTGTCTTAACGACCGTTCCACAGGTGCATGTTCATTAATTGTTTATGGTTCATTGAACAAGCAGGGGGAAATGGTGTTTAAACCCTTTACAATGAAGGTCTGAAGTTATTTGGATCTTTATGAATTATCATTGAAAGACATGGTCCTGAAATGGGTCCGTTTCTTTTTTTTGCTGAGTTTATAATGGTTAAGCTGTTAGATTCCCGAGCGAGACATCCGCGGTACAAATCTGTTTTAAAAACATTTTCCTATGTGCTCCACTGAACACGACTCTGGTAACCCTTTGACCAGAGTTCAAATTATACATTCTCTTGGGGGCTGTTTGAAAATAGTGGACTGTGCCAATGTTAATATACTGTATGTGCATTTACCCACTAGACAAAATCTTCTCACCCACAAACTACTCTACGCTACAGAAATTAAATCTTAAGGTGGGAATGAGTTTGCAACCTGCCTCTGTGACCGTGTCTGCTCATCTGTATGTTTGTGACGACGTGTTCTCATGTTTCCCAACAAGCCAAGGCAATGTGTATCAGATGATCTTTGGACTGACACTGTGTGTGTGTGAGCGCTTAAGCTTGTACTTGAGCTTGCATTGGTGTGTGCGTGTATGTGTGCGATAACACTGGGCCTTGGGCTAAGAATGATGCCGCTATCCCACTATTGAATAAGTAGCTAGGTGTGACAGGAAGTCAGAACCCTGGCAAGATCAAAAAAGAAGTGTGAAAAGCCTAAAGGAGTGTCAGCTGTAGCCTCTTAGAATATATTTTGGTCTGTAGTATCTCTCAAGCATCTAGAACAGAATCGTGTGTGTAGTCTTGCAACCTTTCTGCCTCACTCTCAACCCCACCCCAGCGTGGATACTTGACTATTTCTGCTTTCAGCAACACAGCAGCATCATCTCACCATACAAATGACAAGACAAGTTGGCTAAAGCAGAAACGGAGTGGTTCAGATTAGAGGTCGACCGAATATGATTTTTCAACGCCGATTCACATTATTGGAGGACAAAAAAAGCCGATGCCGATTTTTGAAAATGTATTTCTAAAAATGACAATTACAACAATACTGAATGAACAATTATTTTAACTTAATACAATACATCAATAAAATCAATTTAGCCTCAAATAAATAATGAAACATGTTAAATTTGGTTTAAATAATGCAAAAACAAAGTGTTGGAGAAGAAAGTAAAAGTGCAATATGTGCCATGTAAGACAGCTAATGTTTAAGTTCCTTGCTCAAAACATGAGAAAATATGAAAGCTGGTGGTTCCTTTTAACATGAGTCTTCAATATTCCCAGGTAAGAAGTTTTAGGCTGTAGGTATTATAGGAATTATAGGACTATTTCTCTCTATACCATTTGTATTTCATATACCTTTGACTATTGGATGTTCTATATAGGCACTTTAGTATTGCCAGTGTAACAGTATAGCTTCCGTACCTCTCCTCGCTCCTACCTGGGCTCGAACCAGGAACACAACGACAACAGTCACCCTCGAAGCAGCGTTACCCATGCAGAGCAAGGGGAACAACTACTCCAAGTCTCAGAGCGAGTGACATTTGAAATGCTATTAGTGTGCACCCTGCTAACTAGCTAGCCATTTCACATCACATCGATACACCAGCCTAATCTCGGGAGTTGATAGGCTTGAAGTCATAAACAGCAGAGCTGCTGGAAAAACGCACGAAGGTGCTGTTTGAATGAATGCTTATGTGCCTGCTGGTGCGTACCATCGCTCAGTCAGACTGCTCTATCAAATCATAGACTTAATTATAACATAATAACACACAGAAATGCGAGCCTTAGGTCATTAATATGGTTGAATCCGGAAACTATCATCTCGAAAAAAACAAGACGTTTATTCTTTCAGTGAAATACGGGACCATTCCGTATATTATCTAACGGGTGGCATCCATCAATCTAAGTATTCCTGTTAGATTGCACAATCTTCAATGTTATGTCATAATTACGTAAAATTCTGGCAAATTAGTTCGCAATGAGCCAGGCGGCCCAAACTGTTGCATATACCCTGACTCTGCGTGCAATGAATGCAAGAGAAGTGACACAATTTCACCTGGTTAATATTGCCTGCTAACCTGGATTTCTTTTAGCTAAATATGCAGGTTTAAAAATATATGCTTCTGTGTATTGATTTTAAGAAAGGCATTGGTGTTTATGGTTAGGTACACGTTGGAGCAACGACAGTCCTTTTTCGCGAATGCGCACTGCATCGATTATATGCAACGCAGGACACGCTAGATAAACTAGTAATATCATCAACCATGTGTAGTTATAACTAGTGATTATGATTGATTAAGTTTAATGCTAGCTAGCAACTTACCTTGGCTTCTTACTGCATTCACGTAACAGGCAGGCTCCTTGTGAGGCAGGTGGTTAGTGCGTTAGACTAGTTAACCGTAAGGTTGCAAGATTGAATCCCTGAGCTGACAAGGTAAAAATTTGTCGTTCTGCCCCTGAACAAGGCAGTTAACCCACTGTCATTAAAAATAAGAATGTGTTCTTAACTGACTTGCCTAGTTAAATAAAGATTAAATAAAGTTGTAAAAAATAAAATAAAATCGGCAAAATTGGCATCCAAAATGACCGATTTCCGATTGTTATGAAAACTTGAAATCGGCCATTCGGATTATTCGGTCGACCTCTAGTTCAGATTCTAGGTAGAGTCTACCCTTACACCCTTCCTCTCTCGTTCTTTCTTTCCTTCCCTCCTTCTTATTTCTGTGTCTCCCTTCAGCGTTGGAGCTGATAAAGACAGCCATCGAGAAAGCGGGCTTCACGGATAAGGTGGTGATTGGGATGGATGTGGCGGCGTCCGAGTTTTACCGCGAGGGGAAGTACGACCTGGACTTCAAGTCTCCTCCGGACGCTAACAGACACATCAGCGGAGAGGAGCTGTCAGACATCTACCAAAGCTTCGTTAACGACTACCCAGGTAGGCAGACGGTTATCTGACACCTACAAGATTGTTAATTCAATCGAACATGAATTTTATTTATTTATTTTATTTGAGAGTTAAGCAAAAAAAACACACACAGTGCATTATTTTTTTTAAACTAGACAGTGATAACACAATAACTTTGTCCCCTTTGTAGTGGTGTCCATCGAGGACCCATTTGACCAGGACGACTGGGCCGCCTGGTCCCGCCTAACCGCTTCCGTGGGCATCCAGGTTGTCGGGGACGACCTGACGGTGACCAATCCCAAGAGGATAGAGAAGGCTGCCGAGGAGCGGGCCTGCAACTGCCTGCTGCTCAAAGTCAACCAGATTGGCTCTGTCACTGAAGCCATCCAGGCGTAAGTGACCCCATGTCACATGACCCCACGTCACATGACCAGTCAATCAATCACGTTGATATACTTGTATATAGATGTCAATCTCTGTCACTTGGCCGGGCTAGGTTGTCCTTGAAAAATAGATTAATTACCTAGTAATATATAGAAGGAACACTATGATGCTCTATAACAAGGTTATGTAGCTCTAATGATGTAGGTCCATGTTTCCTCACTCTGGTCCTTGAGTAACCCCAACAATAGCATTTTTATTGTAGCCCAGGACAAGCAGCTGATTCAACTTGTCAACTAATTATCAGGCCCTTTAATGAGTTGAATCAGGTATGTTTGTTCAGGGCTACAACAAAAATGTGTGCTGTTAAGGGTACTGGAAGACAAGAGTTTGGGACCGCTGAGGTAGGTAATTCTGATAAAATGTCACGGTCTTGGTCGGATCTGATATGATTGTCACGGGTCTTGGTTATGTGTAATTATAACCGACTTGTCCGGAAGGACCCATACAGATCCGAACGCGACTGCTGCAGTAATGAGAAAGAGAAATGTTGTAATTTATGCTGCTGCTCTTGTTGGCCAATCATGAGTCGTCAAAGCGGCAATAGTCTAGTCATATAGAGCCTGGCTCTTTCTGCAAAAGTTAGACATCTAATCAATGGAAGATGGACGGAATGAAAAGTTAAAGGAGATGGATAGACTACAATGACCAAGAGCCAAAAGATACTTAATATTCTGAATATAGAGTTGTTGTTATTTGTAACTGTAGGATTATAAAGTGAATGCAATGCAGCTAACGTTAGCTAGCTTAATTAGCTTCTCCCGGTTTGAAGCAGTCAAGACAGGTGCAACGTCATCCTATTTGATCATAAATAACCTAGATTTGGCAGCTATTAGTCTACTATAGCGCAAGTCGGCTGGTTGCTGTCTCTCGTCTCTCGCTCCCTCCTCCCGGTGTCACCCGCTCAGGGTACGGCCCCTCCCAGCTCCGGTTAATAAAGTAGCTTAAAAAATTGACTTTACTGCTACTTCCCTCACTTGGATCGGACCGGGTCTGGATCCGACTAGGTCTATACGGAACAGGTCTAGTTGTCATCGGTTCGGAACGGGTCTCTATATTTACAATTGTTATTTTGGGCCCGGGCGGGAAAGCCCCAGGTCCATTTAGGAACGGATCCAAAATACCTTTAGTAGGTAAGGTTCAAGTAAAGTGTGATGTCATTCATACACATTTATATAGCATCAATCATCACGTCTGTCTCTTGGCCAGGTTGGAAGTCCTTGAGCAAGAGATGTCAATGGTGGTTACCTGCTCAAATTAAATATAATTTAATTATGCAAATAATGAGCTTTTTTACATTCACATGATCATCAATCAGTCATATTTATGTAGCCAATACTTCCATTTATATACCTGTCAAATGTTACAACACTCATAGCCATCAATCATTGACATTTTACAGCTATCCATCATCTATAACTGTTGTCATCAATCTTGACCATAAGTACAGCCAACGGTCATTGAAAGTTGTTCAATTAAAATGTATTAATATAGCCGTTAATCACTTAGAATCCTACATTCATTTAACTATCCTTTTGGTACCCTCTCTGATAGTCTATCGCCCACACCCCACCTATCCTCGTTGTCTCACGCTTATTCTACTCTCCATCTCTCTCTATCCCTCTCTCTTTATGTCTCTTGCTTACTCTCGGTTTCTCTATCTCTCTCTCTATATATCTGCCTGACGCCTTCTCTCTCCCTCTCAGGTGTAAGCTAGCCCAAGCCAATGGCTGGGGAGTGATGGTCAGTCACCGTTCGGGAGAGACAGAGGACACTTTCATCGCTGACCTGGTGGTGGGGCTCTGCACTGGACAGGTACACACTCACTCAGAGAGATGCGGAGCATTCCACACAGACACAGAAGTCCCTGATCATTATACAAATCTGACCACAAAATTGTATCGCTTTCACTAAATTTGTTCTAATTCTCTCTCTCTCTCTCTCTCTCTCGCTCTCGCTCTCTCTCTCAGATTAAGACAGGAGCCCCGTGTAGATCTGAGAGGCTGGCCAAGTACAACCAGCTCATGAGGTCAGTGGTCAAACATGATCGTCTTTAGCTATCTTGACAAATGCTATTCAGTGGCTTATATTGCTTCTTGATGGAATTTGCACCTCAAAACAATAAATCATTTTTACACTGTGTGTACAATTCATTAAGAACACCTGCTCTTTCCATGACAACACCTGCTCTTTCCATGACAACACCTGCTCTTTCCATGACAACACCTGCTCTTTCCATGACAACACCTGCTCTTTCCATGACAACACCTGCTCTTTCCATGACAACACCTGCTCTTTCCATGACAACACCTGCTCTTTCCATGACAGGCTGACCAGGTGAATGCTATGATCCCTTATTGATGTCACCTGTTAAATCTACAGGTTAAATAAGGATTTGTAAGCCTTGAGACATGAGATTGTGTATTTGTGCCATTCAGAGGGTGAATGGACAAGACAAAATACACTGAACAAAACTATAAACGCAACATGTAAAGTGTTGGTCCCATGTTTCCTAAACTGAAATAAAAAATCCCAGAAATGTTTTTTACGCACAAAAAGTGTATTTCTCAGAAATGTTGTGCACACATTTGTTTATATTTCTGTTAGTGAGCATTTCTCCTTTACTAAAATCATCCATCCACCTGATAGGTGTGGCATATCAAGTTGCTGATTAAACAGCATGATCATTACACAGGTGCACCTTGCACTGGGGCCACTTTAAAATGTGCAGTTGTGTCACACAACACAATGCCACAGATTTTTGGAGAGTGTGCATTTGGCATGCTGACTGCAGGAATATCCACCAGAGTTGTTTCCAGAGAATTGAATGTTAATTTCTGTCTGTAATACAGCCCTTTTGTGGGGAAAAACTCAACTCATTCTGATTGACTGGGCCTGGCTCCACAGTGGGTGGGGCCTATGCCCTCCCAGCCTACCCATGGCTGCACACCTGCCCAATCATGTGAAATCCATAGATTAGGGCCTAATGAATGTATTTCAATTGACTGGTTTCCTTATATGAACTGTAACTCAGTAAAATCATTGAGATTGTTGCATGTTGCGTTTATATTTTAGTTAAGTATATTTAAGTGCTTTTGAACGGGGTATGGTAGTAGGTACCAGGCGCACCGGTTTGAGTGTGTCAAGAACTGCCAAGCTGCTGGGTTTTTCACGCTCAACAGTTTCCTGTGTGCATCAAGAATGGTCCACTACCCAATGGACATCCGGGCCAACGGCAGAACAGGGGTCGAAAATGGCTCATTGATGAAATAGGACAAAGGACACTGACACGAATTGTGCAGCATAACAGACGGGCTACAGTTTGTCAACTGACAGTCCAGTACAACATTGGTGCCCAAAGACCCATAAAATAATGCACAACTCGTCGTACCTTGACACGAATGGGGTATGGCAGCCAACTATGTACAGAGTTCAACTTCTTTCCTCAAAAAACAAGAACAACCACAGTTTGCTAAGGAACGAAAACACTGGACACTGGGGAATTGGAAAAACATTGCTTGGTCTGATGAATCTCGGTTCCTGCTGGCAGGACTAGGGTATGGCGAAAACCACATAAGTACATGCATCCATCATGCCACGTGTCAACATTGCATGCTGGTGGTGGTGGTGTGGAGCGTTTTCATCCTTGATAAAAGTGGAGCAACGTTTGAATGCCGCAGGATATCTGAACATCATTGCCAATCAGGTGCATCCCTTCATGGTGTATCCATCTGCAAATATATTTTTTTCAGCAGGATAATGCCCCATGCCACAAGGCTAAGATTGTCCAGGAATGGTTCCATGAACATGACAGTGAATTCAGCTTACTGCAGTGGCCTGCCCAGTCACCAGATCTCAATCCAATTGAGCATCTGTGGGATGAGATGGAACAAGCTATTCGGAGTAAAGATCCACTCCCAGCCAACTTGACACAACTGTGGGAAGCATTGGAGTCCACATGAGCCAGCATCCCTGTGGAACGCCTTCGACACCTTGCAGAGTCCATGCCCCAGTGAATTGAGGCTGTTCTGAGGGCGCAACGCAATATTAGGAAGGTGTTTTATACACAGTGTATTTCCATAATAAACACTGCATCTCAAAGGAATAATAATATGCTTCTATTATTGCATGTAAGCATATACTAACATATACTGTGTAGAGACCAACAAGCTACTGTTACAGGTCAACAATCCCTCAAAGTAAGAATAGGAGTAGGACCACTTTGCCCCAAGACACTGATCGAACGTCCGTTTTACTTTCCACCTTGAATGGTTTATGGTCAGGTTAGTAGCATTCAGTTACCGTAAACTGAACCTAGACCTGTACCTGCATATAAGGCCAGCTTCCACCTTGAGTGTGACGAAGCGCAGCCCAGGAGCGTATTCCTACACATCCCACTCTAAAACAGCGTCACTGAGCTAATTGCTGTGACACTCATGCTAACACGCCAGTGTCACCCCATGAGAGCCAGTCAGAGCGCAGACAGCACCTGGGATCCGCTCAGGGTAATCCCATTGGGCTCTTAGCAGGGCAGGGAGGGACTCTTACCCAATCATAGCAGCATTAACCGATAACAGCCACTATAACACCCAGATCACTGGGTTAATGGTCCAGGTAGAAGTTGCACAGTTCTAGAATCTGATTGCATGACTCCTAATAATGATCACTGGGTTAATAGTTGCAGGTGGAGGTGTACAGTGCATTCAGACCCCTTGACTTTTCCCACGTTGTTATGCTACTGCCTTATTCTAACATTTTATTCAATTGTTTTTTCCCCCTCATCAATCTACACACAATACCCCATAATGACAAAGCAAAAACTGGTTTTGAGAAATGTTTGCAAATATATATATGTATGTGTGTATATATATATATATATATATATAGAGCCTCAAAGCCGTTCAGCTTTCCCTCAAGCCTGACTAATCTCCCAGTCCCTCCTGTTGAAAAACATCCCCACAGCATGATGCTGGCACCACCATGCTTCACCGTAGGGATGGTGCCAGATTTCCTCCAGACGTGGCGCTTGGCATTTAGGCCAAAGATTTTAATCTTGGTTTCATCAGACCAGATGATTTAGTTTCTCATGATCTGAGAGTCCTTTAGGTCCTTTTGGCAAACTCAAGTGGGCTGCCAAGTGCCTTATACTGAGGAGTGGCTTCCGTCTGGCCACTCTACCAAAAAGGCCTGATTGGTGGAGTGTTGCAGAGATGGTTGTCCTTCTGGAAGGTTCTCCCTGACCAAGGCCCTTCTCCCCCAATTGCTCAGTTTGGCCAGGCGGCCAGCTCTAGGAAGAGTCTTGGTGGTTCCAAACTTCTTCCATTTAAGAATGATGGAGGCCACTGTGTTCTTGGTGACCTTCAATGCTGCAGACATTTTTTGGTATCGTGCCTCGAGACATTCCTGTATCGAAGCTCCATAGACAATTCTTTCTACCCCATTTCTTGGTTTTTGCTCTGACATGCACTGTGGGACCTTATATAGACAGGTGTGTGCCTTTTCAAATCATGTCCATACAATTGAATTTACCACAGGTGGACTCCAAGTTAAGATAAGAATACCTCAAGGATAATCAATGGAAACAGGATACACCTGAGCTCCATTTTGAGTCTCATAGCAAAGGTTCTGTAAATAAGGTATTTCTGTCTTTTATTTTTTAATTAATTTAAACATTTCTAGACGTCTCCTTTTTGCTTTGTCATTATGGGATATTGTGTGTAGATTTTTTAAATTTTTAACAAGGCTGTAATGTAATAATGTGGAAAAAGTCAAGGGGTCTGAATACTTTCCAAATGCACTGTATGTAACCCCAGATCTAGGATCTGATTGCCCAATTACAGCAGCATTAACCAATAATGGCAACTATATTTCCCTGATCACGGGGTCAGCTGGAGGTAGAAGTCGCCCCCTAGCCTAGCCACAGATCTAAGTTCAGATTGCCTGGGCTTTTACCTAGAGCATATGGATGTTGGATGCATTTACCAGTTGTATCACTGTTTTCTCGTTCTCTCTTTGTCCATTCTGTTGGTCTCTTTAGGATCGAGGAGGAGTTGGGGGATCAAGCTCGCTTTGCGGGCTATAACTTCAGAAACCCCACTGCCCTGTGAGACCAGACAGACCGACAGACCGTCCGACACATCACCGCCGACTATACTCAGAGCCTCTAAACTACATGCACAGAAGAACTACAGGGTAACATTAAATATGTACAGTTAACTCTGATTTTGAGACACATAGACTGATAGACAAAAATGTAAAGAGACCGACTGACTGACCGACAGACACAAACATGAAAATAGAGACACACAAGTGTAGAAATGAAGCCTGAGGCACACCTAAGCAAGACTGAGATGAGTGTCAAAGAAGAAGAAAAAGAGAAAATGAAACACACAAATAATTTGTAAAAAAAAGAAGAAATACACACCGTTGTAAACAACAACAAAAAACACTGACCGATGGCCGACAAGGACAGACTAACTAGGCGGACTGAGGAGAAGAAAAAAAAGAATACATATTGTATTGCACAGTTGTTTGCTTTTTCACCCATGATGACACAAACTGAACTCTCCCTCCTTCATCCCCCTCTCTTTTCTGGCTCTGCAGTCGTCCCTTGTTCTTGTTGTTTCTTGGTTACCTCCACACTCACTCTCCTGGTGTTGCTATGATTGCAGAAATGGGCCTGTTCCTCCATGCTTGAAGTCCCAATTTCCCCTTTCCCTACTTTCCATTGATTCCTCTGTCAAAATAATTGCTGTTGAAAGACAAAAATACTGTCATGAAAAATATACATGTGAAATAAAATTATTGTAATTTACAGTTTCAACCACATTGGTGTCTTTTTTGTTGTTGTTGATTAATATCAGTGTTGTACAAATCTAGATCAGTTTACCCTCCCCTAATCTTAATGTTACACAAAAATGACTCTAGATCAGCATATGGGGGGCAATTTTTTCCTACATCATGTAAATGGAAAGGTTTGAATAGTGAGAAAAGTAAATTACTGAAATGTTAAAACCTTTTCTGGTTCTACAACCAATGCACATACATCGCTGTGCTCTACATGTAGTTCTCAATGTAAGACACTAGAGGGCAACAGAATGCTCCCACTGTCAACACACAACTTTCCATGTAGTAGTCAAATAAATACACAGCAGATGACAAACACTTGATGTAACACTATTTTGTGTTTGGCAAGTGAATTGATTATATCACATTTGTTAACTGCTTGTAAATCCAATGTTGATTTTCAGCAGCGGACGGTGGCAGAGTCCGGGATATTCTTTGTTGTTGAACAACCGTGAGGTCACAAAACGAGTGTCAAAACATTATGAATACCTGCTCTTTCCATGACAGACTGACCAGGTGAATCCAGGTAAAAGCTATCCCTTCAATCAGTGTAGACAAAGGGAAGGAGACAGGTTAAAGAAGGATTTTTATGCCTTGAGATATGGATTGTGTATGTGTGCAATTCCCGAAGGAGAATGGGGAAGAAAAAAGACTTAAGGGCCTTTAAACAGGTTAGTGTAGAAGTTGTCAGGCGCACCGGTTTGTGTCAACAACTGCAATGCTGCTGGGTTTTCCCATGTGTATCAAGAATGGTCCACCACCTAAATAACATCCAGCCAACTTGACACAAGTCATCATGGTCCAGCATCCCTGTGGAATGCTTTCGACACCTTGTACAGTCCATGCCCATACGAATTGAGGCTGTTCTGAGGGCAAAAGGGGGGTGCAATGCTCTTAATGTTTTGTTCAGTCAGTGTATATCTATTGAAGGTATACTTCAGGATTTTGGCAATGAGTGTATCTGACTACTCCCCTAGAGTCAGATACACTCCTGGATACAATTTGTATGTCTCTGTGTTCAGTATGAAGGAAGTTAAGCTGTGTTTACACAGGCAACCCCATTTGTATATTTTTCCACTAATTTGTCTTTTGAGCAACCCCATCAAATCTTTTCACACCAGATCCTTTTCAGAGCTGATCTGATTGGTCAAAAGATCAATTAGTTAAAATATCAGACTTGCGCTCTTTGCATTCTCTCAACCAGCTTCACCTGGAATGCTTTCCCAACAGTCTTGGAGTTTCCACATATGCTGAGCACTTGTTGGCTGCTTTTTTCACTTTGCAGTCCAACTCATCCCAATCGGGTTGAGGTCGGGTGATTGTGGAGGCCAGGTCATCCGATGCACCTTTCCATCACTCTCTCTTGGTCAAATAGCCCTTACACATGTGAGGTGTGTTGGGTCATTGTCCTGTTGAAAAACAAATGATAATCCCACTAAGTGCAAACCAGATGGGATGGCGTATCGCTGCAGAATGCTGTGGTAGCCATGCTGGTTAAGTGTGCCTTGAATTCTAAATAAATCAGTGTCACCAGCAAAGCACCTCCTCCATGCTTCACAGTTGGAACCACACATGCGGAGATCTGTTCACCTACTCCGCGTCTCGTGAAGACACATCGGTTGGAATCAAACATCTCAAATTTAGACTCATTAGACCAAAGGATAGATTTCCTTCGGTCTAATGTCCATCGCTCATGATTCTTGGCCCAATAAAGCCTTATTATTGGTGTCCTTTAGTAGTGGTTTCTTTGCAGCAATTCAACCATTAAGGCCTGATTCACACAACCTCCTCTGCACAAATGTTGAAATGTCTTACTTGAAATCTGTGAAGCATTTATTTGGTCTGCAATTTCTAAGGCTGGTAACTGTAAAGAACTTATCCTTTGCAGCAGGGTCTTCCTTTCCTGTGGCGGTCCTCATGAGCCTATTGCATCATAGCGCTTGGTTTTTGCACCTGCCCTTGAAGACACTTTCAAAGTTCTTAAATCTTCCAGATTGATTGCCCTTCTTGTCAAAGTCATGGACTGTTTTTCATTGCTTATTTGAGGTGTTCTTGCCATAATATGGACTTGATCTTTTACCAAATAGGGCAATCTACCTTGTCACAACACACATGATTGGCTCAAATGGATTGAGGAAAGAAATTCCACAAATGAATTTAAGGCACACCTGTTAATTCAAAGGCATTTCAGGTGACTACCTCATGAAGCTGGTTGAGAGAATGACAAGCATGTGCAAAGCTGTCTAAGGCAAAGGGTGGCTACTTTGAAGAATCTCAAATATTTTGATTTGTTTAACACTTTTGGTTACTAGATAGTTTTGATGTCTATTATTCTACAATATTAATAAAGAAAAACCATGAGGTGTCCAAACTTGACTATAACTTGTAACCGATTAAAAGCTGTGCATCGCTGCTAAATGAATAGGGAAAATACTGAAATCATTATGTTTAATGGAAAGAAGTGGAGGGTGCATACAATAAGTGATACTTGAAAAGGTTCTAATGAAGGCCATTGATTAAACTATAAACTTGATGTTTCAACTTAAGATTTTTTAAATCGTTGAGCCTTTTCAGTCATTTTGAAAAGTTATCCAGCCTGCTTTGGGTGGGTGGGTGGAGCCATATTTCTGCTAGAAACATGCAGTAACCGGAGACTTGCCGACTTTTAGAACCAACAGAAAGACAGACGCAACTTCACAGCAGACTAAACCATTTATTCAAGTGGTCTTCAGCCTTGTAGGTCTGTCTTGACAGTCATTTGCTGGAAAACATTACTGACATGATTCAACCAATAGGAGAGAAAGGAGGGACTAAACCAAGCGTGAGCATGACTGCTTCTAGTGACAATGGAACTTGTACAGTCACTAGCAATACACAAAGTACTGGTCCCCTTACAGTAATGACCACATATCCTATATGGAACATCATTAAGTGCAGTGCTTATTATATCAGGAATGTAAATTTTTAGAATGCATGTAGTTAGGATCTTCCATCCAAAGAGACATTCCATAATAAAAGTCCCACCCTCACACAGAATCCGTCAACCAATGGAGACTGACATGTATTATCAATGTGGGACTTTTACTGTGGCCGGCCCCTAAACTATAGTGCATTTCAAAATGAGTCAAATCATCCCTTGTTAACACAAGCAGGTCATTCATTGTCACACAGAAACTCGGGGAAGAGATGCAGTCACAGGACACTACTAGCAGCAGGTTAGGTTGCTCGTGCGCTCTAGGCACGTGCATTGATGATGTCAACAAACTCAGGCTTGAGGGAGGCTCCGCCCACCAGGAAGCCATCCACATCGTTTTGGGAGCCCAGCTCTTTGCAGTTGGCCCCCGTCACGGAGCCTGGAGAAGGGAGGGACTTTGGTAAAAACACTCAAGCGCGCACGTAATACATAAAATGATTGTATCAAAGGTTTAGGAGCACATTCATATTCTTCCAAAAGACTAAAATAATGTTACTCATGCTGTAAGCTCCATTTGATGTCAGTAATGTGTTTTTGACCCCCCCCCAACTATTCAGCCCAATACATATGTTTAGATTTCCATTAGAAACAGTGGCTCTGGGGATTTTCTCATTGCTATTAGCAGCCTGAGTTCAGTGTGGTCCCTACTGACCTCCATAGATAATGCGGACGGAGTCGGCCACGGCCTCAGAGACGTTGACCCTCATCCACTCCCTCAGCTTCTCATGCACCTCCTGGGCCTGGGGAGAGACAAGTTCACACATAGTGTCTTGTACAGCCAACTTTGTGGGGACACACAATTAGTTCCACTAACCCATACTCTTTCCCTAATTCTAACCTTAACCCTAAACTCCCTAGAAATCACACTTGACCTTGTGGGGACAAAAAAAAAAAAAAAATCCCCAGTTGGTCAAATTTGTTTGATTTTAATTAAAAATGGTCAAAAATAAACAAATAGCTTCCTAGCAAGAGCAATTTCAAGCAGTTTTGCTAGGACTGTCTGGGAGATGTCCGAGTGGGGAGGGAAAAACTGAAAACTAGCCGTTATTGGCAGGGAGGTTTAGAACTCACTCTCTATCACCTAGTCCATCATCCATCACCTAGTCCATCACCTAGTCCATCACCTAGTCCATCACCTAGTCCATCACCTAGTCCATCACCTAGTCCATCACCTAGTCCATCACCTAGTCCATCACCTAATTTACCACCTGGTGATGTCACCAGGCAGGCCAAAACTCCATCCCACCAAGGGCTGAAATTTCAAACCACTTACACAAAAAGGGCATTATCATTTTCACAGTATAATTCCAACCTCCATCTGGAAATGTATATAAAAACACAGGAAAAAATATATATACTTTTTTTTAAATCACATTTGACTGCACTGGGCCTTCAAATAAATAAAACAGAAAATACACTCTTGCAGCAGAAACAAACTAGTGCTTAATATAACCACATTTAGCATAAACCACTAAGCTGTTTCTAACAATACAAAAAAAAAACTGAAACAATGGAACTATCGTTGAAGATTTACTTAAAAACATAGTGAGCTACAAAACCATTGGCACAGAAATGTTGTTTTGGCTCTGTACTCCAGGAATTTTGATTTGAAATCAATGACAATGAAGTTAAAGTGCAGATTGTCAGCTTTAATTTGAGGGTGATTTCAACCACAGGTGAACCGTTTAGAAATTACAGCACTTTTTGTACATGGTGCCCCATTTTAGGGGACCAAAAGTATTGGGCCAAATTCACTTAAGTGTATTAAAGTAGTCAAAAGTTAAGTATTTATTTCCATATTCATAGCATGCGTTGACTACAAATTTGTTGGATGCATTTGCTGTTTGTTTTGGTTGTGTTTCAGGTTATTTCATTCCCAATAGATATGAATGGTAAGTAATGTATTGTCATTTTGGAGTCACTTATTGTAAATAAGTATAGAATGTTTATAAATACCTGTATATTCATGTGGATTCTACCATGATTACGTATAGTCCTGAATAAATCTTGAATGAGGAGTGAGAAAGTTAGACGCACAAATACCATAGCATATCTTGGGGGGGGGTATGATATTTGTGCGTCTAACTTTCTCAGTCATTCACATAGAATTCCCCCCCATTGCTCCATAGTCAAATGGCGGCGAGCTTTACATCACTCCAGCCGATGCCTGGCATTACACATGGTGAGATTGCATGGCTGGCTGCTCGATTTTATACACCTGTCAGCAACATCTGTGGCTGGAAATCGCCAAATCCACTGATTTGAAGGGGTGTCCACCAGTGGAGGCTGCTGAGGGGAGGACCACTCATAGTAGATGGCTAGAATGGAGTCAATCGAGTGGTATCAACCACATGGAAACCACGTGTTTGATGTGTCTGATACCACTCCATTCCAGACATTATTCCA
The DNA here is from genome assembly GCF_018296145.1 of Oncorhynchus tshawytscha. Lineage (NCBI taxonomy): Eukaryota > Metazoa > Chordata > Actinopteri > Salmoniformes > Salmonidae > Oncorhynchus > Oncorhynchus tshawytscha. The sequence goes on from NC_056459.1 coordinate 7,567,697, forward strand.
TTCCATTCCGTCCTCCCTCAGCAGCCTCCACTGGTGTCCACATACTTGTGTACATCCAACAAGTTTCTAGAGTCACAAGCTTGATACAAATCATTGTGCGCTAGGAATATGGGACTAAATACAAAAAAAAAAAGTTTGACTCATAACACACAAGTGAATTTGGGGGGGGACGACACTACCTACAAAAAGTGTCAATTTCTAAACGGTCACATATGGATGAAAATACCCTCAAGCTAAAGCTGACAGTCTGCACTTTAACCTCAGTCATTGTAGCATCTCCCTAACAACAATGATAACAGTTTGTGTGAATGCAGTGGACTGTGAGCCCAGCATGCACAGTGCTCGTTTCTAGTGAGCGTACTGCAGGCCTAAACATGCGGTGGTCTATAAAGATTGGATGGAAGTGGGCCATCCCGAGAAGCCAACGGGTGCCTTTCACGTAACAGAATCCCGCTCACTGCAGTCATGTACAGACAACTCGTGCTAACTTTAAAAAAAAATGAAATGCATGCAATTAAGAAAACCAATATCCATTTCCCACAGATCTGTGTGTAACTTACAAAAAATATAGTAAAGTATGCATGTTGTAGGTAAGTAAATATTGTTATGAAACAGCGATGAGTCGTACCTGTTCGGGTGAGGCTGTCTTGCCAGTACCGATGGCCCACACCGGCTCGTAAGCCAGCACCACTTTGCTCCAGTCCTTCACGTTGTCTACAACAACAACTTTACATCAATATAATGGACGGCACTGTATGTAGATCATGATAAGTTGTGTTTGGCCTACCACTAATTGCCTTAAGATGTATAATACAACATGTGGTACTTAAGACTAATGGAATGGACCCCAGAGTTAGTTATTTTAGGTCTCAAGCAAAGTTCTGAGAAAGTGTGATGTCATTGTTTGTTGAATATGTATGTAAATCGTAAGTTGTCTAATGTTTTTGTCCAAAAAAATTAGAAAAAAAGTAACATTTTCAACTTAAACCAAAATGGCTCAAATATTTTTGGAAGGAGTGCAACAGAACAGGTCGAATATATAAAACGAAGATTTCATGGCCATTTTTAGTCAACTTTCCCAAAGAGTTATTCAGGAGAGAAAATAAAGGATCTAAATGTTTACACTGGTCATTTAGCAGAGACTCTTATCCAAAGCAACTTACAGTAGTGGGTGCATACATTTTCCTACTGGTCCCCTGTGGGAGTCGAACCACAACCCTGGTGTTGCAAGGGTTCAACGCTTGCATGATGAGAACGCTTTAGATGAGAAGACTAATACATTCCTGTGATACACAGCGAACATGGGGTTTGAACCTAGCGGTTACCTGCAATGGCCTGGGTCTGGGCGTACACCACCTCCTCTGTGGTTCCAGCCTCTCTCTCCTCCAGCTTCTCTCCGATGCAGGCGATCACCCCCAGGCCACTCTCCAGGGCGTGGGCCACCTTCTGACCAATCAGCTCGTCACTCTCCCCGAACACGTGGCGCCTCTCCGAGTGGCCCAGAATCACCCACTCCACACCACAGTCCTTGATCATCACAGGGCTGAGGGAGAGAGAAAGAGGGAGAGGGATTAGCAATACATCCACTAAATAGTAGATTTAATTGAAAATGGAAATATTTTTAGTCAGATTATTCTGTCATTTCTCACAGAACCTTCATTAGGAGGAAAGATGTTAAAAATCATTTTTATATTTGTATCAAACTTCCAGAGTGGGCTCTGCTAATTCTGAAGGTATGATACATTTTATGAGCACCACCAACTCAGTGAATGGGAAAATGGATTCAAAGGGTATCTGGATAACCAGCCAAATAGGAAAGTAGCCAGCCAGGCCTCCCCGGCCACAACCTATATTTCGGTGGCATCTGGTAGAGTCTAATGTCTTGATTCCACCCGAAATACACAGCAAAATTATGACCGTACGTACATACCCCAACCAAAAGCCATGGATTACAGGCAGCATCCGCACTGAGCTAAAGGCTAGAGCTGCCACTTTCAAGGAACTGGACTCTAACCCGGAAGCTTATAAGAAATCCTGCTATGTCCTCTGATGAACCATCAAACAGGCAAAGCATCACAGGACTAAGACCGAATAGTACTATAACGGCTCTGACGCTCGTCGGATGTGGCAGGGCTTGCAAACCATTAGACTACAAGGGGAAGCACAGCCGAGAGCTGCCCAGTGACACGAGCCTACCAGACGTGCTAAACTACTTCTATGCTCGCGCCGAGGCAAATAACACTAAAACATGCATGAGAGCACCAGCTGTTACGAAAGACTGATCATGCTCTCCGCAGCCGATGTGAGTAAGCCCTTTAAGACAGATCAACAGTCACAAGGCTGCAGGGCCGGACCAATTATCAGGACTGGTACTGCGAGCATGAACTGACCAACTGGCAAGTGTCTCCACTGACATTTTCAACCTCTCCCTGTCCGAGTCTGTAATTCCAACATGTTTTAAGCAGACCACCATAGTCCCTGTGCCCAAGAACACTAAGGTAACCTGCCTAAGCGACTACCAACCTGTAGCACTCACGTCTGTAGCTATGAAGTGCCTTGAAAGGCTGGTCATGGCTCACATACCAGAAACCCTAGACCCACTCCAATTTGCATACCACACCAACACAGATGATGCACACTCCATTGAACTCCACACTTCCCTTTCGCACCTGGACAAAAAAGGAACACCTATGTGAGAATGCTATTCAATGACTACAGCTCAGCGTTCAACACCAGAGCGCTCAAAGCTCATCAATAAGATAAGGACCCTGGGACTAAACACCTCCCTCTGCAACTGGATCCTGGACTTCCTGACGGGCTGCCCCCAGGTGGCAAGGGTAGGTAACAAAACATCCACCACGCTGATTCTCAACACAGGGGCCCGTGCTCAGTCCTCCTCTATGCCCTGTTCACTCATGACTGCACTGCCAGGCACAACTCCAACACCATCATTACATTTGCAGATAAGTGGTAGGCCTGATCACCGACAACAATGAGACAGCCTATAGGAAGGAGGTCAGAGACCTGGCCGTGTGGTGCCAGGACAACAACCTCTCCCTCAACGTGATCAAGACAAACGAGATGATTGTGGACTATAGGAAAAAGCGGACCGAGCACGCCCCATTCTCATCGACGGGGCTGCAGTGGAGCAGGTTGAGTGTGTCAAGTTCCTTGGTGTCCACGTCACCAACAAACTAACATGGTCCAAGCACACCAAGACAGTCATGAGGGCACGACAAAACCTCAGGAGATTGAAAAGATTTGGCATGGGTCCTCAGATCCTCAAAAGGTTCTTCAGCTGCACCATGAAGCGCATCCTGACTGGTTGCACCACTGCCTGGTATGGCAACTGCTCGGCCTCTGACCGTAAGGCACTACAGAGTGGGGGCTAAGATTCCTGGGGCTAAGATTCCTGCCATCCAGGACCTCTACACCAGGCGGTGTCAGAGGAAGGCCCTAAAAATTGTGAAAGACTCCTGCCACCCTAGTCATAGACTGTTCTCTCTGCTACCGCATGGCAAGCAGTATCGGAGCGCCAAGTCTTGGTTCAAGAGGCTTCTACCCCCAAGCCATAAGACTCCTGAACATCTAGTCAAACAGCTACCCAGACTATTTGCAGTGCACCCCTCACCCTCTCTTTACACCACTGCTACTCTGTCATCAATGCATAGTCACCTTAATAGCACTACCTACATGTACATACTACCGCAAACAGGTTCCCCCGCACATTGATTTTGTATCAGTACCCCCAGTATAGTCTTGCTGTTATTTCACTGCTGCTCTTTAATACTTGTTACTTTTATCACTTATTCTTATCTGTATTTTTTAAACTGCATTGTTGGTTAGGGGCTCGTAAGTAAGCATTTCACTGTAAGGTCTACACCCGTTGTATTCAGCACAGGGTGACTAATACAATTTGATTTGAATACTTATTAAAATTTACCTCCCAAATTGTTAAAATGACTTTACAATTTAAATGACTGAAATTGTTTGAAGAATTCAGTGTATTGTTAGTTGTTTTGGATATCGTCTAGTCCTAGGCCTACACTGAGTGTATAAAACATGATGTCAAATCCACTTCAAATCAGTGTAGATCAAGGGAAGGAGACAGGTTAAATAAGGAATTTTTAAGCCTTGAGAAAATTGAGACTGCCATTCAGAGGGTGAATAGGCAAGACAAAATATTTAAGTGCTTTTGAACAGGGTATGGTAGTAGGTGCACCAGTTTGTCTCAAGAACTGCAACGTTGATGGGGTTTTCCACACTCAGTTTCCCCATGTGTAACAACCAAAGGACATCCAGCCAACTTGACACAACTGTGGGAAGCATCCCTGTGGAACGCTTTCAACACCTTGTAGAGTTCATGCTCGACAAATTGATGGTGCTCTGAGGGCAAAAGGGGGGACAACATTAGGAAGGTGTTCTTAATGTTTTGTACACTCAGTGTATAAGATCAGGACTATGTTCTATGTGAAAGAACATTAATTAAACTCGTCTTCTTTAGAGATTAAAGTAATTCAGTTTTACTGCAAGATATAAACTGCCACGATGTTTGTTCAAATTGCTCATTTTATTTTTTTTAAAATAGCCCACATCTTCAAAAAAATAAATCGAAGTTGACTACTATATGAAAGTCAAAAGAAAATAAATTAATGTGCCAGAAAACAAAAGGCTAAGTGGATTTTGACTCATCTTTACAACTTATGTTAAAAACATGGGACATGCGAATTCAGGGCTCTAAGCTGACATTTTGTACAAGGAGCACAATAAGCAGCACACAAAACTGCAGCAGTATAATGAAAGTATTTGAGAAAGCGTTATGATAAGAAAGACTAAAAGTTATTAGGATTGTTCCATGCTCAATAAAGTACAAATGTACACGCAAATATTTTAGTCACATGGGTGCAAGTGTACACCCGCAGCCCGCAATTCGGGGCAGGAATGATCCCCCTCGAGCAACCCATTGGTTCTTTCAAGCCTGCTGTGTACTGGATAAAACAGTGCCTGACAGCTGGACGAAGGACAGTCTACTGGTTGTCCCGCCTAACGCTGGAACACCATGCGGGAGGCTGGGGCGACAGTGTGCTAGCAAGCTAGTTCTCCAGCTAGAACAGTGTCACCCCTCCTGCACATGGACAGGTCTACTAGTCAACCCCGCTAGCACAGCAGCTAACGTTCGTTAGCGACAGTGTTGCTCCAGTGTACCGGACTAGCTGGCTCCGCTAGTGCAGAGTCCTTGGCTCCCGCCTGCCAAACACCTGCCGTCGTTAACAGAACTGGGGGAAACAGTGTCCGACAGGCAGGGGCTGTCTACCAGTGTACGGCTAGCTAGTTACCATTCACATCCTCTTCTGTGGGGTTTATTGGTGGCTGGCATCCAACGTTATTGTGCATTAACGTCACCTACTGTACTAGAGCGCCCCGCCTCCCCCAACTTAAAAATGTACCAATAGAAGTATAAAGAGGAGTTCCTGCAGATGTAGGAATACCCACATTCAGGAACGCCATGTTCAACAATGGTGGGATTCACATGTCTGAGAGATGATATTCTCCGAAATTCCTTTGCTAGCAGCAGTTGAGCAAACTCAAATCTGAACAACCTGGTGTAGTCGGCTGTTCATCCGAGTCTAGTGGAAAACCACTTGGTGGTGAATGGTTTATGACCTGTAATATTACATTTCTATGTATATAATGTGTCAAATCACAGCCCACTGACATTTGACGTGTTTGAATGGTATATTGTTAAACAATGTCTAAAAATAAACGAGGTAAAAAAAAGGGTCATTTTGAGATTTAATTCAGAATCTAGACATGCTACATATTTGAGAACACTAAAGAGTATGACACCAAGATGTCCGTATTATGTACAGTTCACAGACCATAGGCCTAAAAAGGGCCTAACATTACCAATTTCATCTTTTTTTCCCCAAAAATGGTTTGATACACAAATGTAAAAAAGCATGTTAAACATCCATCCTTCCAATGAAGTTCTTAAATCACCCAATAAGGAGTCCATCTTAAACCAGTTCACAGATTCCGTCTCAAGGTGGAAGACGTGTCGTCATATGGAGCCTTACCTGATCTCGCCTGTGAAGGCCCCCTTGGCAACTTTGTAGCAGTTCTGTGCAGCAACGCCCATCCTGGCATCCAGGTTCGAGCGGGCAAAGTCAAGGTAGACGGTGGGAGCACCACACACCACCTCTGTGAGTATAAGAGAGGGAGGTAGAGAGAAGAGACAAGAGGGAGACAGTAGGACTTTAAAGCATCCTCATGCTTCCCATCTGAAATATATGGCACAAGAGACCTGCCTGATTCACACCTGTCCGAGTGGACTAATCCATTGAGAAGGCCACAGAGATGGTACACCAGTAGTTCATTGACCATCATTTCTAATCAATGTTTGTTTGGTTACAGTAATTTCTGTTAATGCATTCAATATATTACTGCAGTCTTACTGTTTTCATTGTGGGAGTGGACGCGTTGTTTACAGAGCCCACAACCTAGGCTAAACTTGCAAGGAAAAAAAGTTTCATTCAATTGAACAGTTGTCAATATAGTTTGGCACGCTATTGTCAATCTTGAGTAAGGACACGCACCTGATAACGCATATAACTAAGCCTAGACTACCTGGACTGCACGCAAATGTAGGCTTATAAAATATGCCCATTTGGGGATCAGTTGGTGAATTAAGACAATCTGAAATTCTGTGGAGCGTCTCAAGTCTGTTTTCACATTCATTGAGAATGACAGTTCCTCAACGTAGCTGATTTGAAATACCTTTTCAGCGCTATCCCTTTCGATAACCAAAACGGATGAGCAGGCTTATTACTGGGAATTTAAAGCCCAGGTCTCATCAATGCACACAGATGTTATGGGAAACTATGCTGAGTTCAATGAGCATAGCTCTCACTAACAGAAGTTCAAATTTAAAATGGTTGAGGTAACGACTAAAACGTAGGGTTAGGCATAGGTTAGGGTAAGGGCGTCCCAAGGATTCCACATAGCGGTCAAAAGATACGTCACGTGACTTCAATGTCATGGTGTTAGTCTCGTGTCGTTTGACGCAATCATCAGCATCATTCTTCTGTTTAGTGATTAATTTTTTTTTTTTTTTTTAAATACTAGTTTCATGTTAACATGTGTGTGTGTGTGTATATATGTATTGGTATCAATAAGAATGTAGTGTCAACGTATTAGGGCACATTTTAGACTGAAGATATTGAGACAAAAATCGAATGCCGGTTACCGGTTTCATCGTTGAGGCTTGCAGTGTTCAGGGTCGTTATAAGGTCGCCCAGGCTCTTCTTGTCACCGTTCATCTTCCAGTTTCCTCCTACGAAAAATTTTCTAGAAGACATTATGGCTGGGCGTTAGACGATACCGGAAAACCGACGACACGGTCCTAGGATGTGATGCGCTCGCAACAAACAGTGGGTAGCAGAAGCAGTCTTCTCCCCGTTTTTCTTTAAGCTTCTTCTTCTTCGGTGGGGTTTAACGGCAGTTGGCAACCAATATAATGTTACATTACCGCCACCAACTGGACCGGAGAACAAATCCATTCTACTTTGTGATAGAAAAAAATGAATTACACTGCCAACCACTGTATTAACCCTACACTCATAAAAAGACACTTCCCCCATTCCACTAATTTAACCCTATCGAATCCTTTACCAGGCCAATGGCCTGGGAGGAGGGGACAATACCATTCAACACCCCCTGTAACACTTCACATTAAAATCTCCTAATTCCAAGTACTTCTCTGCAGCTGCCACCACAACACCTGTTTTCTGTGACTTACGTTCCATACCTGCTGTACAGTTGATAACCATAGCAATGAACACTAAAAAGACAACCTTACTGAAGCACATTTCATTTGTAGGCCTATTACTCTGTACTGGCAACATTTTGCAACTCACCGGGAGCCTCTTAGGATCCCTCACCATTGACCCATCTTCTTCAATTTTCTTCACTGCCGCAGCATCTGACACCTTTTCCCCACAACTTTCACCCTGGCAACCTCAACCTGCGTCTCTCGCACCAGACACTTCTGATCCCCAGCAACATGGGCATCCCTACAGTTTACTCACACACACACACACACACACACACACACACACACACACACACACACACACACACACACACACACACACACACACACACACACACACACACACACACACACACACACACACACACACACACACACACACACACACACACACCACCTTTTATCTAATCTACCACCCCTTTGGCAGGTAGCCTAGTGGTTAGAGCATTGGGCTAGTAACCAAAAGGTTGCTGGATTGAATCCCAGAGCTGCGAAGGTAAAAATCTGACGTTCTTCCCCTGAGCAAGGCAGTTAATCCACTGTTCCCTGGGCGCTGAAGACGTGGATGTCGATTAAGGCAGCCCCCTGCACCTCTCTGATTCAGAGGGGTTGGATTAAATGCGGAAGACACATTTCAGTTGAAGCCATTCAGTTGTACAACTTTCCCTTTCCCATTTGACTCTTACGACAATAGTGAGGGGATTCAATTAAGCTGCCCCGGGTTGAACCGGACTATGGCCCATTATGTGACCGGGCGAAGCCAGTGAAGGAGGTGTGCCATGCTCAAATCAACCGGTAATCTGCATCCCCTGGTCATATTGTCAACAATGCAGCATGGTGTGAATCATTCAGAAACAGAAAGTTCCTCTGTCCAGTGTCTGTTCTTCTGCCCATCTTAATCTTTTCTTTTTATTGCCAGGTCTGAGATATGGCTTTTTCTTTGCAACTCTTTGCCTAGAAGGTCAGCATCCCGGGGTCGCCTCTTCACTGCTGACGTTGTGTTTTGCGGGTACTATTTAATGAAGCTGTCAGTTGAGGACTTGTGAGGCGTCTGTTTCTCAAACTAGACACTGTAATGTACTTGTCCTCTTGCTCAGTTGTGCCCTGGGGCCTCCCACTCCTCTTTCTATCCTGGTTAGAGACAGTTTGCGCTGTTCTGTGAAGGGAGTAGTACACAGTGTTGTACCGGATCTTCAGTTTCTTGGCAATTTCTCGCATGGAATAGCCTTAATTTCTCAGAACAAGAATAGACTGATGAGTTTCAGAAGAAAGGTCTTTGTTTCTGGCCATTTTCAGCCTGTAATCGAACCCACAAATGCTAATGCTCCAGATACTTAACTAATACCTATGTGAGAATGCTGTTCATCGACTACAGCTTGGCATTTAACACCATAGTGCCCTCCAAGCTCGTCATCAAGCTCGAGACCCTGGGTCTCGACCCCGCCCTGTGCAACTGGGTACTGGACTTCCTGACGGGCCGCCCCCAGGTGGTGAGGGTAGGCAACAACATTTCCACCCCGCTGATCCTCAACACTGGGGCCCCACAAGGGTGCGTTCTGAGCCCTCTCCTGTACTCCCTGTTCACCCACGACTGCGTGGCCACGCACGCCTCCAACTCAATCATCAAGTTTGCGGACGACACAACAGTGGTAGGCTTGATTACCAACAACGACGAGACGGCCTACAGGGAGGAGGTGAGGGCCCTCGGAGTGTGGTGTCAGGAAAATAACCTCACACTCAACGTCAACAAAACTAAGGAGATGATTGTGGACTTCAGGAAACAGCAGAGGGAACACCCCCCTATCCACATTGATGGAACAGTAGTGGAGAGGGTAGTAAGTTTTAAGTTCCTCAGTGTACACATCACAGACAAACTGAATTGGTCCACCCACACAGACAGCATCGTGAAGAAGGCGCAGCAGCGCCTCTTCAACCTCAGGAGGCTGAAGAAATTCGGCTTGTCACCAAAAGCACTCACAAACTTCTACAGATGCACAATCGAGAGCATCCTGTCGGGCTGTATCACCGCCTGGTACGGCAACTGCTCCGCCCACAACCGTAAGGCTCTCCAGAGGGTAGTGAGGTCTGCACAACGCATCACCGGGGGCAAACTACCTGCCCTCCAGGACACCTACACCACCCGATGTCACAGGAAGGCCATAAAGATCTTCAAGGACAACAACCACCCGAGCCACTGCCTGTTCACCCCGCTATCATCCAGAAGGCGAGGTCAGTATAGGTGCATCAAAGCTGGGACCGAGAGACTGAAAAACAGCTTCTATCTCAAGGCCATCAGACTGTTAAACAGCCACCACTAACATTGAGTGGCTGCTGCCAACACACTGACTCAACTCCAGCCACTTTAATAATGGGAATTGATGGGAAATGATGTAAAATATATCACTAGCCACTTTAAACAATGCTACCTAATATAATGTTTACATACCCTACATTATTCATCTCATATGTATATGTATATACTGTACTCTATATCATCTACTGCATCTTTATGTAATACATGTATCACTAGCCACTTTAACTATGCCACTTTGTTTACATACTCATCTCATATGTATATACTGTACTCGATACCATCTACTGTATCTTGCCTATGCCGCTCTGTACCATCACTCACTCATATATCTTTATGTACATATTCTTTATCCCCTTACACTTGTGTCTATAAGGTAGTAGTTTTGGAATTGTTAGCTAGATTACTTGTTGGTTATTACTGCATTGTCGGAACTAGAAGCACAAGCATTTCGCTACACTCGAATTAACATCTGCTAACCATGTGTATGTGACAAATAAAATTTGATTTGATTTGATTTAGATTTAGTCTAAACGCCAGTTTTATTGCTTCTTTAATCAGAACAACAGTTTTCAGCTCTGCTAACATAATTGCAAAAGGGTTTTCTAATGATCAATTAGCCTTTTAAAATGATAAATTTGGATTAGCTAACACAATGTGCCTTTGGAACACTGGAGTGATGGTTGCTGATAATGGGCCTCTGTACGCCTATGTAGATATTCCATTAAAAAAGTCAGCCGTTTCCAGCTACAATAGTCATTTACAACATTAACAATGTCTCCACTGTATTTCTGATCAATTTGATGTTATTTTAATGAAAAAAATTGCTTTTATTTCAAAAACAAGGACATTTCGAAGTTACCCCAAACTTTTGAACGGTAGTGTATGTTCTAATTTTTAAACTAGTTTTCATTGGGAACTCAGATAAAGCATTTTTATCAAAAGCGATCACTTTTGCACGTCAAAACACAGAATCCTACTCATTATTCAATGTGCTGAACCTACGTCAAATAAAATGATCTTGTGGATGTCATGTGTTGTTAGTTCTTATATCCTTCAAGCCGACTTCAACATCGGCCAGAGGCGGGGGCCATCTGGCTCACACCGCGTAGGCAACCTAGTTCCAAATCAACATTCAGCCAGTGCAAACTGCGCCTACACAGGCGCCCAGGCGAGATTAATCACCCCCCCCCCCACACACACACACAATGTGATCTTAATCTACAAAATATTGGCCTGGGATCCAATCTGGTAATAGCTTCAAAATATGTTTAACATTATCTTGTGGTTGTCATGAGTTGTCAGTCCTTATATCTAGAAAGGTGGTTACATTTTCACAGCCCCACTAAAACCAAAACATGGTCGCTTATCAATGTTTCCACAGGTTGAGTAGTTATGTTTATGTTCTGTTTAAATTGTGTTTTATTATGAAGCATTGGAGTACAGCATGCAAGCTTTTTTTTAACATAAGACGACAAACACAAGGTGAATGAGCAAAACAAAAACCTCACAAAAAAGAAAAGAAACAAACTGAAGTAAAGACACATAAGTAAAACATTTAGTAATGTCCTCCAGAAAGAGGTCTGTATATGAAATACAACTGTGTACATTAGCCTGGTCAAACTCTGTTCTAAATGGTTGACTGTCAAAGCACAAATACACAGACATGGTGTTAATGCAGTATTCTAGGTTTATTAGAAAGGTTTTTCAACGAACATAGCATGTTTACAGAGTTACTGCCGATGTGTAAAAGTGCTACAAAATGCAGTTGGGAGGGAATATATTGGTATCTGATATGTAACACCTCAAGAACCTTTTTCCTGAAGTAGGATTCAAGAATGCTGGACACTCAAAGTAGAGGGATAGACAAACTCGGATGTATGTGATTGAACATGGTTTAATTTTGTTGGTGATTGGTGATGGCAGCCATTTTGGGGCAAAGACAGAGGATGCTGCTGGTTAGCATGTATCATCATTGGCCCAAAATGGCATCATACATTGGATTTGTGTGACCAAACGGCACTGTACATCAACTCTGCACTCCAATAAATAATAAATTACCTAAATGTAAATAAATGTACATATCAACTTTCAGCTAATAAGTGTGGGCTTTATACATCAAAGATCTCAAAACAATAAAAATACATCTGTAATACTAAACCTTTATTTATGTTCATTATATTTCTGTATTTATTTCACATTTTTATTGTCAAAAATCTATATGTGCAATTGTCACTCTCACCTTAGATACAAGTAGAGCATATTTTCTTCATTAATTCATTTATTATTTCAAATAATTCTATTTTTTTATGTTTGTCGTTGTATCGGTATTGATAGTCTGAACAATAACTTTAAAATTCTCATGTGTACACGTAGTGTGGCTGCATTTTGTTCTGCTGTCGATGTCATTTATACAGTGTGTTCTATGAAGTCCCATTCACCACCTCCCACATTGCATACATAGATGAAAAGGAGGGGAGAGAGAGAAGGGAAGAAATTATGTGAACTGGTACAACAAATATACTCCGCCTGATATCTCCCCAATCCCAAAATGAGCATCTTTATTTCTCAGGCTTGTGTTTAACCCCTTCTCCTCCCGTCCTCTAGCTCCATCCACCCCCCCCTCCTCTCTGTCTTCCCCTCTCTCTTTCCCAATGTCGCCTCTGGAGGACCAGCTCAGTTCCAGATCTTCAGGAAGCTATCCCAGGATCCTGTGCAGACACCCAATCCATCGTCTGGCACCCCAATGCAGCTCACTCTGTTGTCATGGCCAGACAGAACACCTGAGAGAGAGAGAAAGAGAGAGAGAGAGACAGAGAGAGAGAGAGAGGGATGAGAGAAGAAGAAAATAGTCATCCACACTGATGCAAATGATGCAGTTCTAGTTTCTATTCCCTTTTTACCCGTGTTTCTTTGACTGACTGCCTCTCATCCAGACTTCTTTGACTATACGCTTTCTCCCTTTCATTACCTGTGTTTAAACCACCCACTTATTTACATTTACATTTGAGCCATTTAGCAGATGCTCCTATCAAGAGCAACTTACAGGAGCAATTAGGGTTACGTGCCTTGCACAAGGGCACATCGGCAGATTTTTCAGTCATGCCATCTATCTCCTCTTCTGCCTCCCTCTCTTTACATTGACTGTTCTCTTTGTTTGTCTCTGTCTCTACTCACTCATTTTCACCTCTCCCCTCAGTCCTCTCCCTTCTCTCTCACTGGTTTCACCTCACACTTTTACTCACCAACTTTCTCGGCCTTCAGAGAATCCCAGATGTTGCAGTTGAAGTTGTCGTAGCCGGCGAAGATGAGGCGTCCTGAGCTGGAGAGGGAGACTGACGTGACGCCAGCATTCAATGCAGCGTCCTGGTAGCCATTGACCTCTTGGTCAGCACGGAGGTCGTACATCTTGAGGGTGCAGTCATCGGAACCTGTGATAACTGCAGTGCCACTAGGGTAGAACTGGGGTATAAAGAAGGCCATTTCAGTATGTAGTGTTTTGTTTTGACATGTATTGAACTTGAAGGTTAGTTTGCCCGGTGAGTTGACTGAGTTAGCAAAGTACAGACTCCTTGGAAAGATTTGGTGTTGTGAAGCTAAATTATGTTTCGATTTTGGATTGCACTACCCCCTGACTACTGAAGTCACGTGGGTAGTCTCAACCGGAGCTCGAAACCAGAATCTTGTACCTGCAACCCAACATCTTGACAAGGTCGATAGTTGTTGGGTTAAGGTCACTACAGTATATAGATCATTCAGAGTCATTCTGACCAGGAAAAACCCTGGGGCGTGTCTTATGTGCTCACCGCAATGGCGTTAATGTCACTCGTGTGGCCGATGAAGGTCTGCTTGCAGCCGCCATCTCTTATGTCCCACAGCTTGGCGCTGGAGTCACACGCCCCTGAGATGAACATGTTCTGGTCTGGTGACAAGGCCAGGCACATACAGTCACCCACGTGGCTCTTGTAGATCACCTTCTGCTTGCCAGTCTCCAGATCCCACAGGCAACAAGTGGTGTCACCAGATGCTGTGAGGATCTCATTGTCGTTCAGGAAGCGGCTATGAGAAAGGTAGCCTGAGATGGAAGGAGAAAGATAGAGATGTTATTGTTTGTACTACTTATTTCCTACGTATTTGGATCTCATCCAATTTATGAACACGCTTTTGATGAATTCTCTTGTAGTTGGTCACGGAATTGACCGTAAACTCAGTTGGTATCGGAGTTGACGATAACTCGGATGAAGCAGACATTGTACTACGATACCCACCTTCATGTGCGTCCAGCTCCCTGAGGGTCTTTGGGCTGGCACCCTTGATATTGGCGATGGTGCACATGTTATCCAGACCTCCGCTGGCCACCAGATTGCCAGAAGGGGCCATGGAGCAACTCATTACCCAGGAGGACTTGAGGGGGACGGCATATACCTGGAGGGCAGGGAGAAGAATGCTTAACCACTCACTTTCTAGTTCACTTTGTCTCAAGGTTAGAAGACTTAAAATACCCAACTAGCTGACTTATAGCATATAAATACATTCGTAGTGTGTAGTCAAAGTCAAGACAATCTAAAAGAAAAGTGGGTACTGCTTCTACATGTCGGTGGTTGAAGTAGGGATTTACTCCATACATTTGCAAACCAAGTAGAAAGTTCTCTATATAAATCCTATGCATTAAGAGGAAAATAGTTAGAGATGTGAAGATGATGACTGATCAGTGATCACTCATTACCTTGTTGCCGGTGTAGGTGTCCCAAATCAGAAGCTTGCCATCCTGTGAGGCACTGACCATGTGCCTGTTGGAGAGAAAAAGAAAGTGTCTAGTCAGTGTATCAAATTCTGTGAACAGGATTTAGGCACGAGTTCCAGTATGAATCTGGCTCAATACTTTGACAATGCAACATTTGAAACAATGAAAGCATTTTCATTGAACCCCATGACACCTGCATGCCATGGTGGACACATTAAACAATGGGACCTTTTGATATCAGAGTCCATTTGGTTTGAGTGGCGTATCAGACAACCCCTTGTATCGACCTTCTCTGTCTTGCTCAAGGTAGACCTTCTCTATGTTTTTTAATAGTCCTTATTCCACACTGGCTAGTGGTAGTGGTGGGGCGTCTATGGTGAGCTCGACTGTCCCTGGCGCCATCCCCATTCTCAGCTATCTGGACAAGAACACCTTCTCACCTGTTATCAGCAGACCAGTGCAAGCCGTAGATTTTGGCCAAGTGGCCCTTCAATGTCTTTCTGTTTTTCAGCTGAACACGTGGTGCAGCCGCCACACCAGATGCTAGAGTGGCCATGGTGGTGTCATTGACCGCCTTGCGGCCTGCCTAGTGGTGGGAAAGGGATTCACAGGTAGGAGAGGAATAAGTTAAGAGTCAAATAGTTGTAGAAAAATAAGCATAGATTGTTTGGAGCAGAATGTTTTCCATACTTCTGTTGTATTTACATTTTTCAGGAACCAGACACTGCTTACAATGTCTTAGTATAACTTTATCTCAATGCCAGTGCTGGTATGTGGAGGAAACTAAATGTAGGCTATATGTTATCAACTCTGTACATGAATTCTTGTGCATTATTGGTTCTATAATTCCAAGTTATTTATCTGATTGTCTTTTTTTGACTGGGGTGATATTGAAGATTGTAACAAACCAAAAAATGTGTCTTGTGGCAACCATTGACATGCTGTGATAACGAGACTCACTTCAATCTGGGCCTTCAGACCATCGGCCTCCTTTTTCAACGTGTCCATTTCACCCATGGCAACGGTTGATAGGGGCTGTTACCGCTGGAGAAAAAAAAGTAGCAGACTAGACGAAAAGGGAGAAAGAGGAAAGGAAAATAGTTTTATGTTTAGAACTTATTTGATTGCATACATATACAGATCAAGGCTTGGCAAAAATGCTGTCCTCGTTGTAAAATGTATGCAATGTAGAACTCAATCATGTAACGAAGATCTTAATTAAATAGAACTGAGAATTCATGTTCTCAAATATGTGCAGTAGATATACTGCATAAGGTGGCCATCTGTTTGAGGAGAACGTAACTGGATTCATTGCTCCAGTAACTCCCCCATGGCCTCTGACCCCCTAAACTAAACCAATCAGGTGCTTTCGTCATTTAGTATGGTGCAAGAGCCTAGATTGGCCTTCTTGAGTACGGTATGAGGCATAATCCCACATCCACTGTGCTAGAAGTCTAATATGCAGAATTAGTGACATATCCAAGATCTACCTTCATGTATCTGAAGAACAAGGCAAATTACTGGCCATTTTATCTGTAACACAGACAGCCATTTTGTTTTTTATAGTTCTTTACGGAAGTGATGTCTGTCTTTCAAGAGTACTTTCCATTTTTACTTAGAAGGCCTCATTTAACTTTACAACTATACTTTATTACTTATATTTTCCTATTTATTGCTTAAATTCTTATTATTTTGTGTTACAATTAAAACAAGTTTAAGACACAATTTAGCATGAACCTTCTTTTCTCCCCCCTCACTCTGACTTTCAATGCCTTTTAAGAGAGAATATTTCAAGATCAAGAGGGAATTAGGGGTTAGCTGTGTGTGGCCCTAATACTCTTTAATTGGATGCTGACGTTTTCATAATTGGAGGCCAATTACCAACACACACCACTTTTGTAAACCGCTTAAAGGTTAACAACAAATCTCGAAAACGAATCCAACTACTACAGCACACATCCCTGCAAATACAGTATTAACAAAAGGCATTACATTCACAGAAATAATTGTTCACAAATAGGCAAAGCAAAGCATAGGCTAAGCATGTTCAGTAGGTGGTTTGACCTATGATGAGAGCCAGTGAGACAGAGGGCGAGGAGGGGTGGGCACAACTTACTGGGCACAAACTGGTTGAATCAACGTTGTTTCCATGTACTTTCAATGACTAAAAAAATCAATGCGATGATGTTGAATCAATGTGGAGAAAGTCGTCAATGTAAAGGAATTTCTGTATTTTCACCCAACTTTGAACTTAAATCCAATGACCCAGTTCAAATTCTTGTTGATTTCATGCTGAATTCACATTAGTTGACAACTCAATCAAATGTAAATCAAAACTAGACAAAATGACGTCTGTGCCAAGTGGGAATAGAGCTTTAAAGCCCCATCAGGGGATCTTAAAGGAGGCTTTTCCAGTCAAATCTCCTGTCATCCGATTACTGACTGCCCTTTACCACTGGATCAGAAAGGGGGAGCAAGAGATGGTAGAAGAGAGAAAGAGTGGAGCGAGGGGTCAAGACTAGGCAAGGATATGGGCCTATCAGGTAGAAATGTGAGTTTTTTTTATGGAGTCTTCTTCTTCAGTTTCCTGTTTGGTTATTTCCTTTGAAATGATCTTTGCACAAATGCACAGAATGGCCTCTATTCCTGTTTGTCTAGATAGAAGTACTCTAGACATGCACCATTCTATTAGCATAGCTGCAGAATTCAGGAAGACTTCAATGCACAAAATCAATACATGTGAGACAATGCATGTGCGAAAAGTGAGATAGAAGATATGCACAAGCTCTGCAGTTTGCTGCTTTCACTCTGGGATTTTGTTTTGGTGTTGTTCCTCTTTTACTGGATCTCCAGAATCAATGAGGGAGGATTTGCAACCTTCGTGATAATGCTGATAACGTCTTTGTATGCTGTTGTTACCTAATAAATTAAACAGATTCTGAGAAGAAAAGCACTTAATTCTGTCACCGTCACTCCCTACTGGTGACAGCCATTTCAACCTACCAGTTCTCTCTCTCGCTCTCTGTCTCTGTCTCTGTCTCTGTCTCTCTCTCTCTCTCTCTCTCTCTCTCTGTTGCTCTCTCTCTCACTTGCAAAGACAGCAGTCAACATGTTTTCCATGGACTACAGTGCACTTGTTGCATGCCATTAGAATTCATCCTCTGGTGGAAATGAGCACATCTGAGAACTCCATTTATTACTTCTTGTAATTGACCGACAATTGAGTAGTTTATTTCGCTCATATTCAATCCATTGGACCGGGCTGCAAATCAGATGAAGTTCCAGTCTTTCAACTGTGAAATCTTATCATGGATGAGAATACTGAGCTAGGTAATGGGATTGTGTCCATGATGATCTGGGTCCGTGTTCGTAATCATCAGAGAAGTCAATGTCGTTCCATGTAGTTCCACATATGTGCTACCAAAGTGACCCAAAATCACTCACCTTTCCAAACAAAATGCAGTCCTTCCTCTTTTTGGGCTTTTCTGCCTCAGTAGCCCTTTGAAGCAACTTTTTATGTTCCACAATACTCAAGTCAGCCCTGCTTTCCTTCTCTCTATCTCTCTTTCCTCTTACGCTTTCACCCACAGACTGGCTGCAGGCAACCTGTGAAAACTCTCTCTTTCTCTCTCCTGTCCTCCTGTGAGGAACAGATGAGGATTGAAGGGGATGAAGGAGATCAGGGATGAAGGGATAAGCCCGAAGATGGAAATAGAGAGAGGGAAGGAGAGAGAGAGAGCATGGCAAGAGGAGATGGGTAAACCGATTGGAGGAGAAAATCAGGTTATGAGGTCAAAAGACAAGAGCAGGTAAAGAGAGAAGTGGGGATGAAGGGAGAGAGGGACAGGTGAAGGTGTAAATGTGAGAATAAGATTAAGTAGAGAGAGGCGGAGGGGTTTGAGATATGATCCAGTAGAGAGATTCTGAGGGGTATAGAGCGGCATTGCTAGTGAGAACACACCATTTGTTACATCACATCAATGGCTACGACATAAAGCTGGTAGAGAAACACATTTGATGTCTTCCACATTCAGTTCCACATCATTCGACAGTATAATAGTGTTAATGTCTACGAGGAGAGGGTATTTGATTTTGCTGACCTGGAGTGGCTCAGAAAACTCTTCTAGCCAATTGCATGGTAGGCCTACCAATTAGAGCAGTCCAACCAGTAAACAAATTGACAACAGAATTTCAGCATGCTTTTAGGGAAGGACACTCAACAAGTACAGCACTTACACAAACGACTGATGATTGGCTGAGAGAAATTGATGATACAATTATTGTGTGGGTTGTCTTGTTAGACTTCAGTGCAGCTTTTGACATTATCGATCATAGTCTGCTGCTGGAAAAACTTATGTGTTATGGCTTTACACCCCCTGCTATAATGTGGATAAAGAGTTACTACACAGAGGGTGTTCTTTAATGGAAGCCTCTCAAATATAATCCAGTTAGAATCAAGAATTCCCCAGGGTAGCTGTTTAGGCCCCTTGCTTTTTCAATTTTTACTAACAACATCTCACTGACTTTGAGTAAAGCCAGAGTGTCTATGTATGCGGATGACTCACCACTATACACGTCAGCTACTACAGCAACTGAAATGACTGCAGCACTCAACAAAGAGCTGCAGTTATTTTCAGAGTGGGTGGCAAGGAATAAGTTAGCCCTAAATATTTCTAAAACTAAAATAATTGTATTTGGAACAAAGCACTCAAACAAAACACTCACTAAACCCTAAACCTCAACTAAAACTTGGAATAAATCATGTGGAAATTGAGTAAGTTGAGATGACTAAACTGCTTGGAGTAAACCTAGATTGTAAACTGTCATGGTCAAAACATATTGATGCAGTAGTAGCTAAGATGGGGTGCAGTCTGTCTATGATAAAGCGATGCTCTGCCTTCTTAACAACTATCAATGTCCTACAGGCCCTAGTTTTGTCACACCTTGACTACTGTTCAGTCTTGTGATCAGGTGCCACAAAAAAGGACGCAGGAAAATTGCAATTGGCTCAGAACAGAGCAGAATGGCTGGCCCTTGGATGTACACAGAAAGCTAATATTAATGATATGCATGTCAATCTCTCCTGGCTGAAAGTGGAGGAGAGATTTACTTAATCACTACTTTTATTTATGAGAGGTATTGACATGTTGACTGTATCTGTCTTAGCTATCAAGCCATCTGTCTTAGCTACTGGCACACATCTCAGACACCCATGCATACCCCACAAGACATGCCACAAGAGGTCTCTTCACAGTCCCCAAGTCCAGAACAGACTATGGGAGGCACACAGTACTACATAGAGCCATGGTTACTTGGAACTCTATTCCACATCAAGTAACTGACGCAAGCAGGAAAATTAGATTCAAAAACAGATTCAAAAACACCTTATGGAACAGCGGGGACTGTGAAGCAACACAAACATGGGCACAGACACACACACACACACACGATAACATACGCACTATACATACACATGGATTTAGTACAGTAGACATGTGGTAGTGGTGGAGTAGGGGCCTGAGGGCACACAGTGTGTTGTGAAATCTGTGAATGTATTGTAATGTTTTTACAATTGTGTCTGCGGCTTTGGCAGCAGCTAATGGGGATCCATAATAAATACAACTACAAATACAAATACACATCACTAATGAGTGGTGTTTGGATTCTTATCAAGTCTATCAGTGGCAGCTTTCACTATCGATAGTAATATGATGCAGCAGTCAGAAATGACCAGACATCAAGAGTATTATTGTCTGAATGTATTGGTGGAGCGGCTGAATTTTGTAGGGTTTTCTGAGAGATTGGCAGGGGTTGAGGTTGAGGGGAGTTGAATTTATTTATCAGAGCTAATGAGTTGAGCCCAGTTAATCAGGATCCAATTGGATATCCGGGGAATCTGAAATCTCGTTAAGGAATTAGAGCAGTCCAACCAGAACATGCGTCACAAGTGACACAGAAGAGACAAGAAGAAAATGGATCAAGAAATCGAGGGATCGATTGATGGTTAAAATAGAGATTTGGATGTGAAGATGCCAGTGGAGTTGTTGAATGCATTTGGGTATAAATGGCAAGCCTTTATAGTTATGGTAAGTAAAGGGAGAATTATACTGTACCTTGAGAGTTGATCATCTTTTCTCAGCCACAGGGAATTAGCTGACTTGTGGCTCCGAAGGAGAGATTTCACAGATCCCACAAGATTGGGGTGGGCCTAAAGATCGGAATGAATGGGAACTTTGGGGGTGTGCTACTGCAGTAATTCCTGTATTACAGCATTATATAGATTCAGAAGTACTCGCAGCAAGATTTGTCTGAGTTCAAGAGGTCTTTGGTGCCTTGATACGAACATTACCGCTCGATGAATTAACACAAGCGTTGTTGCTTGAGAATGCCAATTCGCGGCAAGCAATGCCAACGCCATTTAACAAACAAACCTTGTACCTTGATGCACACTCCGCTATGGCCCAATATTGATATTCCAGATAGCTCCCATGCAATGATTACTTTATAGGTTGTATTAGACTCTATGTGTGGAGAAACCTTGTGCAAGCACGTCTATTCTATGCAATGCAATCTCTGGTATTAACGAGACAATGCACCTTGATCTCCTCGTCAAGAGGGATTACAAGTGAAAACCTAAACGATCAGGTTCCATGTCAGGGCGATCTACCAATCACCCTGCCCTGTGGCATGTGTCATGGGGTCAGAAATAGTTAAGGGTTGAGGTGATTGTTGGTTTTAAACACCCGTGTTGGATTCACCCCTTCACCAGTCAAAAAGGCCTTGATTTGTAATCCACTGATATTACAGTTTATCCACCACTACCTGGCTACTAACAAGGGGCTGTGGACCATGATATTCCAATAAATATGAGAAAGTTGCGTGCAACTATTTTCATGACAGGGGTAGTGGCACTCATTGACAAATATAATATATTTGAATAACCTCTACATAAAAGACAGATTGGCTTCTTTATCATTTCTTGTGATGCATACAAATCGATAAAAGTGTCAACAGGCATGAAACCCTTGCACCATGCCCCCCGAGTTGTGATACCTTACAGGCCTGTGTGTAAATGTGTGTGTGTGCTTTATTTAGCTTGGAGTTTCCACGTGTGACGGCGATTATTCTATTCGTTCCATTGTACCAGGCAAAATCAATCGAACGCAGGTAAAGTATTTGACAAGTTAAGTATTTAGTATTTGATCCAAGTCCTTATAATACATTTTAGAACATTAGAACACCTTATAACACAGATTGATGTTCTGTGTTGATTTTATGCCACAGTCAGCACTGAAAAGGTCTGCATAGGGTGAAGTGCAAGGGTGAAGCCAACTGATGCTTTCCAGTAACATTGTTAGCTACTATGGTTCTGTGAAACCTAGCCATCTTCTCATTCCTCTTTTTCTCAGAATTAGTGCAAGGCTGTAAGTTAAGCTCAATCAGGCCCTGTAGGACACTTAGTATACCCCCCTCTGTCTGTCTCTCTCTCTCTCTCTCTCTTTCTCTCTCCCTCTCGCTCATTCTATCCCTTCGCTCTCTCTCCCTCTGCACTCTTTCACCTCTCTCCCTCTCCTCCCTCTCTGTTGAACAATGGAAGTGTTAATGATTTTATCCTCAAAAAAATTCAGAGAACCACTCACAGAGCCCGTATACCTGTATTTTGGTTACAGGATCTGTGAAAATGCAGGAATCACGAGATAAATGTAAATGAGTGGGATTTAGTTCTTTGTATGGAAGGGGTATATGTCTGTGTGCCTCTTTCTCAGTCTGCATGTCTCTCTCCGACTCCCTCCCTCCCCTGCTGTAATCCTAGCTAACCCCTAACCAACTATGACAGAAATGGGCTAGCAAACTTCCTCTGTTGGTAACACGTTCAGGAGGTAGATAGGAAGTTAGAGTACAGCACACAAACCCCTGTCACCTTTGACACCGGACCCACTAAGAACATGGTCACATGACGGGCAGTGTAAGAGATTATTGTGGATGTATCTAATGTATCGCCGGGCTCGGCATACAATGGCTATAACACCATGACCAAACGAATTAGCCTTTTGTATAATTGGCTAATTCTGGCACATGTACAACATTGTTGATTCATGTGCATTGTATCTATCAGATACATTGAATAAAGTAAAGTTTAAAATCCTGAAAGAATAGTCAGCCTTGCATTTATTTTGCCCATACACCCTAAATGGGCATGATTTAACTTTAAACATTCTAAATCAGATTGAGCACACCATGATTTTCTTGTGTGCATTGTCTACAGTTGATATGTGGTGTATGTTCATATATCGTGTGTGGTAACACTTTACTCCAACTGTCTGTCTTAAGCTATGACTATTGGGAGGCTGGTGGGAGGAGCTATAGGAGGACGGGCTTATTGTAAAGACTGGAATGGAATAAATGGAATGGTATCAAACACATAAAACATACGGAAACTACATTTGTCCCCGTTCCTTTAATTCTATTCCAGCCATTACAATCCTCTATCCTGCTTCACCCTCCATCCTCCTACAATCTAACCCAGTATCCCTCCCCATTTCATGACACCTTCCTCCTGGTTGGCTACTGCCCTTTCAAGTACTGCTACTGAGGCAATTTCCCATTTATCTGGGTGAAAGCTGACAAAGTAGACAACCAGGCTGATATAGCTTGGTCCAATACTGTCATGGTCCATGTTTTCAGGGCAGCACTTAATGCAGAGCAGTACAACATTGAGTATTCAGCACAAACATTTACTAGTATTAAATCTATTATTGTTGTAAAATATTTGAAATGCTCAAATTGTCACCTTTTTTTGGTGTCACATGTTCCAGATGTCAACTAAATGTGTCAATGAGAGTGAAAATGATACTTAACACGAGGTTTAGAATGGAGGAACATGCATGGTGGACATAGTAAATGACTAGACCTGCTCCCATGGAAGACATAACTTTCACCATTTTCCTAGCTGGTTATTTATTTACCTTGGCGCGCCCGACTGACACCTGTTATGCCCTTTTTCCTGAATAACCTGAGAAAGTCAAGGTTGTGAGTGCAGGTTTGATTCTCTACCAGGGGTGTCAAACTCATTTCATGGAGTGCCTAGTGTCTACTGGTTTTGGGGTTTTCCCTTTCAATTAAGCCCTAGACAACCAGGTGAGGGGAGTTCCTTACTAATTAGTGACCTTAATTAATCAATCGAGTACAAGGGAGGAGCGAGAAAACCCGCAGACACGGCCCTCTGTGGAACGAGTTTGACACTTGCTGTAAGCCTATCAAGCGTAAGGGATGTCTAGGGAAGTAGCTAGGATCAGAAAGCCATATTTGGCTCGTGGCCGAAATAGAAAGAGGGCGGGCAGAAGGGATCTCATGCATGACTCTGTATTGGCTACCATTGGCTACCATGCATGTACTGCTACATGGGAGGAGGCATAGTAGTGAAGGTAGCTAGTATGTTGGTATAATAGTGATCAGTATACTGTGTACACTGTGTGTTACAGTGCTATACTAACTATATATGTTTTGTGAGGACTTGTAAATGTGTATTACAGGGACTGGAGCAGTTCTGTGTCTTACCTTTTGGTCTTTATAATGGGCCGTTTCATACCTGTGACTGACAATACTTCAAAAAAACGATCCAAATACCTGTCATTTGGTGTCATATTAACATTAATAATGTATAAGGGATGGAATAGAATAATGCTTAAAGGGGCAGTGCAGCTAAAAACGTGAATTTCCAGTTTTTTTTATGACCCGCTTTAAATTACATTCAGCTTATAAAGGCTTCATAAAGACTTCATAATGCCTTCATAAGCACTAAATACATGTGTTAGAGTATCTATAACCATATGTCTTGCTTTATAAAGGGTTAATAAATGTGGCATAACAGTGTGACAATCAACAATGTCAAATGTGACATAACCCACTATGACGAATATGATATAAACATGTGCTTTATAAAGGGTGACATGTTGTGCTGAAGGTCGGCATACGCTCTAAAGTGAAGTCATGTTAGTCACACTATATCTCGTTCCTAGACACTTCCGCCCAAATGTGCGGAAGGTCTGGTGGACCAACGAATCAATCTCCCAACATGTGTCAAAGACCTGATCCAGCACCGTGCGGAATGGCTCGTCGTATTGTTGCGTGCATATTTGTGTACTGAGGAACATGTAACTTGGTTCCAGAAAAAAAGACACTTTCAATTTCCTTATGTTCGGGGCTTTCATCAAGATAAATGTTTCTTGGTGTAATGTCGCCTCTCCCCGGGCTTTTGTACACGGCACATACTGTACAAGCCTGGGATATCAACCATTCAAAGTTGGCCTTGGGAGTGGGAGTGACGATATAAATCTATTGGCGTGACCTTACTGAGTAAAATATTTGTCATTAGAATATCTTCTTTTGGATAATACTGTTGGCAGTTGCCCAAAGAGGGGAGAGGTCAGGTTTGTCTTTTATCTGTCTGGTAATATGCAGAATATCAGAAAGGGAGAAGTCAGAATTGAACAGTGTCTTCCAATGTATCAGTTAAACCATGTGAAGGGCTCCACAATGTCTGTGTGCCAGTCACTCCCCTCAGTGAGCTTGTCCAGGAGGGGGTGTATTTGAGATGGGAGTATCTAGAATTGACAATTGATATTTGCCATTGGATGAGATAATGTTTTGGTACTAAAAAGTACCAGGAACGAGATTACAATCTCGGTTTAGGAGACCAAACTCAACTATAATGTATAGCTAATGCTATCTGGCTATAGGATACTCCTCTTTCAAGTAAAAGGCACTTTGTGAAGTTCCTAAGATCTGTGGTTCGTCATTGTGAGTTGAGAGGGCTGGATCTTTGCTATAAAAGATCTCAGTTGCCATTTTGTAAGCACTCTCAAAGAATTCATTTATAGACACTGAATTGATCTGAGAGTCACAGGGCTATGGTGAAGCTCAGATGAAGTTTATGTATAACTCTGACTGGTGTGTGGTTTGTAACTCTCCTTATTTAGTAATACAGGACATTTCCACGACACACATTCACCCGCTCCCCCGCTGAAAGATCAGCCACAACATGTTGACACCATTGTAACAGGTTGCAATCAAGCCCTGGTCCCCAGCATGGGAACAGAAGAGAAATACCTGGTGCGGTAGTCTGAGGTTGGACTAGTCCAAACCATCTTGGCTCTGAAACATACACAAACACAAGCTTTGCAGGTCCATCAACCCATTTAAGTACCTCTCACATCCTACAGTAAACTGTGGATTATAACCTATTTATTGACACTTTATGTAGTGTCCTGTAATATTTTGTGTGAAGTGAGACACCTTCGGTCATTCATAACACATTCATAAAGACTATATATCGTATCACGCTGTACTTACTTTAAAGTCAGACC
Source organism: Oncorhynchus tshawytscha (assembly GCF_018296145.1). Classification (NCBI taxonomy): domain Eukaryota; kingdom Metazoa; phylum Chordata; class Actinopteri; order Salmoniformes; family Salmonidae; genus Oncorhynchus; species Oncorhynchus tshawytscha. Next base: position 7,593,949 of record NC_056459.1, read on the forward strand.
CTTTTGGACATTTATAACACATACATAAATGCTTTTGTATCATATGACTCTGTACTTACTATAAAGTCAGACATACAGTGCATTCGGAAATTATTCAGACCCCTCTACTTTTTCCACATTGTGTTACGTTACAGCCTTATTCTGAAGTGGATTAAATTGTTTTCCTCCCTCATCAATACACCATAATGACGAACAAAAACAGGTTTTTAGATTTTTTTTTTTACAAATGTATATAAAAATGGAAATATCACATTTACATAAATATTCAGACCCTTTACTCAGTACTTTGTTGAAGCACCTTTGGCAGCGATTACAGCCTCAAGTGTTCTTGGGTATGACGCTACACGCTTGGCACACCTGTATTTGGGGAGTTTCTCCCATTCTTCTCTGCAGATCCTCTCAAGCTCTGTCAGGTTGGATGGGGAGTGTCACTGCACAGCTATTGTCAGGTCTCTCCAGAGATGTTCGGTCGGGTTCAAGTCCGGGCTCTGGCTGGGCCACTCAGGGGCATTCAGAGACTTGTCCCGAAGCCACTACTGCGTTGTCTTGGTGGTGTGCTTAGGGTTGTTGTCCTGTTGGAAGGTGAACCTTCGCCCCAGTCTGAGGTTCAGAACGCTCTGGAGCAGGTTTTCATCAAGAATCTCTCTGTACTTTGCTTTGTTCATCTTTCCCTCAATCCTGACTAGTCTCCCAGTCCTTGCCACTGAAAAACATCCCCACAGCATGATGATGCCATCACAATGCTTCACCGTAGGTATGGTGTCAGGTTTCCTTCACACGTGACGCTTGGCATTCAGGCCAAATAGTTCAATTTTGGCTTCATCAGACCAGAGAATCTTGTTTCTCATGGTCTGAGAGTTTTTTGGCAAACTCCAAGCAGGCTGTCATGTGCCTTTTACTGAGGAGTGGCTTCCGTGTGGCCGCTCTACCATAAAGGCCTCTACCATAACCTTCTGGAAGGTTCTCCCATCTCCACAGAGGAACTCTGGAGCTCTGTCAGAGTGACCATCGGGTTCTTGGTCACCTCTCTGTCCAAGGCCCTTCTCCCCTGATTGCTCAGTTTGGCCTGACGGCCAGCACTCGGAAGAGTTTTGGTGGTTCCAAACTTTTTCCATTTAATAATGATGGAGGCCACTGTGTTCTTGGGGACCTTCAATGCTGCAGACATTTTTTGGTACCCTCCCCCAGATCTGTGCCTCGACACAATCATGTCTCAGACCTCTACGGATAATTTCTTTGTCCAAACTGTGAGGTCGAAATAACACTCTGGAATTGTGATAATTGTGATAATCCCCCTTTTGTGTAAAAGCTGTTTGAAAAAGAATGCATGGACTTTTTGGGCCAGATCATGACATCATAATCTGCTCCACTAAAATCATTGACAACTGCGTGGCGATTTCAAGAGATTGTTGAATAAATTTTAAATAAACTCAGCAAAAAAATATCATTCGTAACAATCCAAATAACTTCACAGATCTTCATTGTAAAGGGTTTAAACACTGTTTCCCATGCTTGTTCAATGAACCATAATCAATTAATGAACATGCACCTGTGGAACAATCATTAAGACACTAACAGCTTACAGATGGTAGGCAATTAAGGTCACAGTTATGAAAACCTAGGACACTAAAGAGGCCTTTCTTCTGACTCTGACAAACATGAAAAGCAAGATGCCCAGGGTCCCTGCTCATCTGCGTGAACGTGCCTTAGGCATGCTGCAAGCAGGCTTGAGGACTGCAGATGTGGCCAGGGCAATACATTGCAATGTCCGTACTGTGAGATGCCTAAGACAGCGCTACAGGGAGACAGGACGGACAGCTGATCATCCTTGCAGTGGCAGACCACGTGTTACAACACCTGCACAGGATTGGTACATCTGAACATCACACCTGCAGGACAGGTACAGGATGGCAACAACAACTGCCCGAGTTACACCAGGAACGCACAATCCCTACATCAGTGCTCAGACTGTCCGCAATAGGCTGAGAGAGGCTGGACTGAGGGCTTTTAGGCCTGTTGTAAGGCAGGTCCTCACCAGACATCACCGGCAACAACACAAATCCACCATCACTGAACCAGACAGGACTGGCAAAAGTGCTCTTCACTGACGAGTCGCGGTTTTGTCTCACCAGGGGTGATGGTCGGATTCGTGTTAATCGTTGAAGGAATGAGCGTTCGATTTGGAGGTGGAGGGTCCATCATGGTCTGGGGCGGTGTGTCACAGCATCATCGGACTGAGCTTGTTGTCATTGCAGGCAATCTCAATGCTGTGCGTTATAGAGAAGATATCTTCCTTCCTCATGTGGTACCCTTACTGCTCATTCTGTGCGTGATTTCCTGCAAGACAGGAATGTTAGTGTTCTGCCATGGTCAGCGAAGAGCCCGGATCTCCATTGAGCACATCTGGGACCTGTTGGATCGGAGGGTGAGGGCTAGGGCCATTCCCACCAGAAATGTCCGGGAACTTGCAGATGCCTTGGTGGAAGAGTGGGGTAACATCTTACAGCAAGAACTGGCAAATCTGGTGCAGTCCATGAGGACATGCACTGCAGTACTTAATGCAGCTGGTGGCCACACCAGGTACTGACTGTTACTTTTGATTTTGACCCCCCCTTTGTTCAGGGACACATTTTTCAATTTCTGTTAGTCACGTCTGTGGAACTTGTTCAGTTTATGTCTCAGTTTTGAATCTTGTTATGTTCATACAAATATTTACACATGTTACGTTTGCTCAAAATAAACGCAGTTGACAGTGAGAGGACGTTTCTTTTTTTGCTGAGTTTATTTTGTTGTAATATCATCACCTCTTGAAGAGCGTAGTCAGAACTACAAATGTAACTGTATGCTTTTCATGATCAGTGAACATCACTTGATCATGTAATTTCAGATACGTTAGTGTAGCCTCACGATATCACTCAATATTGGCCACCATTAATTGGATATTTGAGTGATATAAAGTAAGTGAACTATACCTGACAAGTGTGAGGGATTTATGTTAATTTTCAATTCCCATTTTTGTGGGCTCTGCCTGTCAAGCAGCAGATGGCCGCATTTGCCGATGTCTTAGCTGATAATGTTTACTTTTCAAGCTACCGTTTGAAACTTTGTACAGTTGGCTAAATATAGTGGTAATGTACTTTTTTCTCCAACCAACGTAGGCCTACCTAGCGAAGTTAGCTAACAGTATCTTCTTTACAACATTGTTTTTAAGAGTTTTTAATCACGATTGCTGCAGACAGGCTTATAGACAATAGTCTACATTGATTGATTGGCTAGCTAGCTAATAAGAGATTACGTAATGACTAGCTAGTCTCCTGAAAGCTAACTTTAAGAGGATAAATTAGATGGCTATATCCAAATATTGTTTGATTTGCTTGCCATCTGTAGTGGTGATGACAGAAGGTCTGACAACTTTACCAGGACGAGGACTTGCCCATGTGAAGCTCTATCCAAAAGCCTAAACTCTGATGAAGCAAGCTAAATTACACTTTGTTTTTTTTAGCTAGCTACATTATCAAGTTTTATTGATAACAACCTATTCTGACCAATAGTCATCTTTTACTTGCGTATGTATCCTCCTACTTTCAAGAGGTAAGCGGGTAGGCTCTTGAGTGTAGACGAACCTTTTCACTAATCATATATTTGGAGTTGTATTCATGAAATAAACACACAGTGATTTATTACATATATAGGGATGATTTAAAAATGTAATAAAAAATACTGCATGTGTGCTTTAATTAGTCCAAGAAAGGTGTATTTGGCTGTTGCAGTACACATCCTACTGTCACACCACACACACAGGCTGGATTGGAGCAGAACAGGGACAGAAGCAGTGTTACTGGCGCAGATTGACATATACTGAACTTTGAATGAACCTGCAATTTAGCTCATGTATTGCTAGGTTACGGGAAAAGTGAGACAAAGTAATGATGACAGCGTTATGTAGTAGGCTTAGTTGAGCATTATGTCTGCCGTGTTGAATTTATTTACAGTGGCAATACACACTTTGTCTATCAGTCCAACACTTTGCAATGTGATTTGAGCAAAAACTTTCACAGCATTTGGAAATTGTCTTATTTGTTCCACATCAATGTTTTTAATCGTAACAGCAAAGTAATTCAGTTTTTGAGGAACCTGTAATAATGCTGAAAGACTAATAAACTAAACTCAACGATGCTTCAAAATCTTGCTAGATTTTCATAAATCTATAGTCCTGCCCCTGCACAGTATTCAAATAGCATAAAACCACACATCTAAATAGGTGAGGCAATGATTTAGCAAACAAGTTACTTATACTGTAGGTCTACTGTAGGCATATATGTTATTATTTCCTTTGGTGATTGACAGTCCCAAACACCTATCATTACTGCCGCCTAGAGATTGACACTGGAACAGGATATATATAGCTGTGCTGGTCTAGGCAGATTACCTAGAACCATATTACCCTTTCCTGATACTAACCGTAACTACTAGAAGTAAAAGTGTTTGTAGAAGATAATTTATAATAGTAAATAGGTTAATGACTATTTTTCCATTTGAATCATTTTTATTTACAAAATCAACAGATTCAGAATAAAATGTATTTGCATTGTTATACATCATTTGAACATCTCTTTTAATAAATCTTTTTTCCTTCTTCTGTAAATCTAAATGACATGACTATTGATTGACAGATAGTGCTTTAGAAGGATTTTGAACTTTGGCGACCACTTCGATGACACAACAGTAACTAACATGTTCCTTGAAAAAGCAAAATAGGGTAGACTAGTAAAGTAGAGCGTTCCCCTTCAGGCCTGATAATGCTGCAAAAGTCTACCAAAGTGTAGTACAGGGGTGGTCAAACATCCTCCTGAAGAGCTACAGGGCTTGCAAGGTTTTGCTCTTGCCCTGCTCTAACACACCTTATTCTACTAATCAGCTGCTCATCTGAATCTTGATTATCTGATTCAGATAAGTTAGTGCAGGGTTAGAGCAAAAACCAGTGTACCCAGGTGAAGGGTTGGTCATCACTGGTCTATCATTTTGAACAATGACAATTCCAGCTCAAAGAGGAGGTATTTCTAGGTCCAACATGGGCCTGGTAAGTGCTTATTGCTAAGTAGCAGGAACAGAGGTCTGCATCTCTATCTCACAGATGAAGGGCCAGTACATGGTGCACGGGGCGTCGTACCAGCTGGTCACCGCTTTGCGCTCCAGCTTGCGCGTCTTCACGATGTAGCCACAGTCTTCGTCAATGTGGTTGTTGGGCTCACCCTCCTCCCAAAAGCTACACAGGGAGAAACATGGTTTCCTTAGAAAACCCCACAAAGTCAACCAAACATATCTTGGTATAATGCACAGTACATAATATAAATAAAACATATATAATATGTGTGCACTAATGAACTGTGTCATCTACAGTGCCTCTACAGGTCTCTCTTGCAAAATATATATATATTTTTTTTTTATCTCAGCGAGACAAACCTATATAAATAAAGCTTTATTTATTCAGCACCCACAAGGGAACCACGCCTGCGAAGCCCATTATGCACCTGCATAAGGTAAGTCTGAATACCAACTACTGAGAAGTCTGAGTCGGGGCCATAGAGAACAGGCTACTCTGACAAATGGTGTTTGTTTAATAAAGTTAGATTCAAGTTGAATCAGTGTCTCCAAGATCACATAATGATACAAAACAGTTATGCTACGGTTTGTTAACACCATCTGCTCTAGAATTTGCGCACTGTACATAATTTGAAACAACACTGTACATAATTTGAAACAACACTGTGCATAATTTGAAACAACACTGTACATAATTTGAAACAACACTGTACATAACAAAGGAAATCGAAATGCATATTCCCATGGAACTGATTGTGATCAAATGGTTGGCATGCAGATGCTGCATGGACGTTTCACCGGTAAAACCTGAAGAATTATCATCATTCACGATTGGACAGTGAGAAATGTGAAGGGAGAGGTGACCACAAAAATGTGTGCTTAAAGTAGAGGTAACGAAACACATGCACTGAAGGTGATACGGATCTTTCCAGGGGATCCAGGGGGGCAGGGCAGGTGTGGGGCAGGGGCGGAACGGGGCGGTGACCTACGGATCCAGAGCCACAGGCGTCTCTTTAACTGGGCTATAGGTAGTTACATGGACCTATAGAAATAGAATGACTAGAATGGTCATTGCCATTCAAGTCAATGGATGGACCGGTGGCCATATTGTGTGTACCCATAGGTTTAAAACAGGAAGTAATTTTATTTCTATGGTCCAACCAGTAGTTTGTAATATCCTACTTATCCTGAATGGAAATCCATTGGGGTACACATTTTTGTTATTTTTTTATTGCGTACACAAAGCAAAGTCACACATTTCACAAGCTGCTTTTAACAAGTTAAAGATTTGTCACATACTAACCCAAAGTACAATATAGAGGTCAATTTACAGCATTTTAGTAATCTTCTTAACGTACTAAACACATTATATGTCATCTATTATTATAGTCCACTGAAAAAGTTAAAGGATGGAAAAACAAATAGGAATATCACACGTCTGACATATTAAAAAACGCAGTCAAATATATCACAATGTAATTGCATGTCAGATACAGTTGGAAAATATATGTAGAAATATAATAATATATGCCATTTAGCAGACACCTTCATCCAAAACAACTTAGTCATGCGTGCATACATTTTATGTACGGGTGGTCGCAGGAATCAAACCCACTATCCTAGCGTTGCAAGAGCCATTCTCTACCAAATGAGCTACAGAGGAACACATAATAAAAACATTACAAGTAAATAGAGTATAATGACTAATTTGTTCAGTATTATGGCCTACTACATTATGGGCCAGTTTCACAGACCCAGTTTAAATTAATCCAGGTGAATCAAGGCTTAATTCTGGTTTATAAAACAATTGGATCTTAAATCATTTAGGCTATGTTTATGAAGACAAATGATTATTAGCATTGATTACATCTATGTATCAATATAGTCCCGGAGTAGATATAGTCCCTGGGTAGATATAGTCCCGGAGTAGATATAGTCCCGGGGTAGATATAGTCCCGGGGTAGATATAGTCCCGGGGCAGATGTAGTCCCGGGGTAGATGTAGTCCCGGGGTAGATGTAGTCCCGGGGTAGATGTAGTCCCGGGGTAGATATAGTAGATGTAGTCCCGGGGTAGATATAGTCCCGGGGTAGATATAGTCCCGGGGTAGATATAGTCCCGGGGGGTAGATATAGTCCGGGGTAGATATAGTCCCGGGGTAGATATAGTCCCGGGGTAGATATAGTCCCGGAGTAGATATAGTCCCGGGGAAGACTATAACTCAACACAGCATTACTCGTTTAAATAAAACAAAGCATAAGGTTCAATGCTGCCATTGACGGATTCATCCACACAACTTCGCCAACCTTACATCCTGTTGAGCTTTATGCCAAACATCAGCTGCCCTCTGTCGGAAAACAGACTGACCAATTCCCAGGTTTACAGTGGTGCCAAACATGTACAGAGAGATGACCGTGTAGAAGATATTTCCATTGTTGTCAAAATCTGTAGAGAAAAAATCTTTGAAGATATAAAAGATGAGCCACAAAAAGCAAATGATGTAGAGAATCCCCTGCAGGATCCCAGTGATGGTGACCCTCATCTGACTGTGCAGACGGGGCGCGGAGAAGGGGCTGCCGCTCTCTTTCATGCTCTCCATGTGTCTGTGCAGGTAGCGCACAGTGGCACAGCTCGACCAAACTACCACACAGAGTCCAAAAAAGACGTAGGTTATTTTCAAGACAACACGTGCCATCTCAGTGTAACACAGGGCATTTGGAGAGGCAGAGACCGTAGTGTTCATTGATATGGAAGTGCCATTAGCATTTCCAGACACACTGTTGAGTAAATCAACTATTGCGGGAAGATGAAGAGAAATATCAAACAAAAACAAGACTCTGTCAATAAACAGGATCCAGTAAATAATTATTTTGATGTTCCTCTTCACCCAGGTGAAGAGAGCTTGCTGGGAAGGGACAATCTGAGTGTAGTAGAAGAAACTCAGCCAAACAGAGGTTGTCATACTAGTGGGGAAAGTGTACCCCACTATCAGATTAGCAGCGAGCCAGAGCTCCAGATGTTCCGTGAATAGGAAGTATTTCATTGCAATAAGAGAAACCAGGAAAACAATGGTGCAGCAAACTAACGAGCCCAGTAGTATCTTCACAGGCTGTTTGAGTTGCTCTCTGCCTGGCAGAGGACAGAACAGGCAGAAGGCAAAAAACAGGTTTGCAAATATGCTGATTGCAATGAAAAGGACATTGACGCTGATAAATGCCAGTTTGTCCATCCAAAGTACTGCTCCTGCAGTTCTGACGAGACAAGGTTTCTGCTTGCAGTGATACCTTGTCTCTCAGTCTCTAGAAGCTCAAATGCCACATTTGCATTCAACATGTGGAAACTAGGCCTAATGAGTTAGCAAATTACATAAGCCAACAACGAGATAATGCAAATGTAGAACATTGACAACATTGGGTGGGGTGGTGGTGGAGGGGTTGGGCTGCAAGTGTTTGACAAACCCACTAAAACGGCTGCTTTCATCTTGAATGAAAGTTGTGCAGGGGGTTCCATAGGTTCATCCCAATTCCATTTCTAAGGCTGTGATCCTTAGGCAGCATGTTGATAATCTCATAACAGTATACAGACTCTCTAGTAATCTTCTGGATGAAGGCAAAACATGAATTTGTTAGAATGCTATAACAGTGAAAAGTCTCATTTACAGCATATAAAAAGGCAGTGTAATCAATCTTCACCATGTCCATCAATGCAAAATGGGCAGGTGCTCAAATGAAGAAGTTTAAAGATGGAACAACAAATGGGTAGAGCCCACAGTGAAAACACAGTCAAATGAGCCATAACCTGTTTGCATCACATGTACCAACTGAGAACACAAGTAAACCAAACAATTTGAAAAACGAAATTAATATACTCATTTGTAAAATAGAAAGCAGGTTCTCACATTAAATGATGGGACTCAGACCCAGATTTAAACAATCCCAGGTGTAGTTGAATTCTGGTATATCAAACAAGAGTTGAACCATGTTTTACATGGTTAGTCAGATTCAATGTTTAAAAAATGCACCACCACAGTCCAGGGATAATTTAGGCCAATGTGTATGAAGCCAATCATTTTTAGTGTTGATTGATGGAACCAGTTTGGTTCCATCGACCCAAAGCCAGTCTGCCTCGGCTGTCTCGTCATTGATTCCAAACCAGTTTGCATTCCAGTGGCTCAGAGGTAACTGGTCCAACAGAAGCGTCTACAGCAGGAGACATGATTATATTGAGATGTGACAATGTTTATAACATGAAAAATACACTGGGATGTGATAATGTCTATAACAGGAGACAATATTACATTGGAATGCGACAATGTCTATAACAATGTCTATTACCAGCCTGTTCAACCTCTCTTTCATATCGTCTGAGATCCCCAAGGATTGGAAAGCTGCCGCAGTCATCCCCCTCTTCAAAGGGGGAGACACCCTGGACCCAAACTGTTACAGACCTATATCCATCCTGCCCTGCCTATCTAAGGTCTTCGAAAGCCAAGTCAACAAACAGGTCACTGACCATCTCGAATCCCACCGTACCTTCTCCGCTGTGCAATCTGGTTTCCGAGCCGGTCACGGGTGCACCTCAGCCACGCTCAAGGTACTAAACGATATCATAACCGCCATCGATAAAGACATTACTGTGCAGCCGTCTTCATCGACCTTGCCAAGGCTTTCGACTCTGTCAATCACAATATTCTTATCGGCAGACTCAGTAGCCTCGGTTTTTCTGATGACTGCCTTGCCTGGTTCACCAACTACTTTGCAGACAGAGTTCGGTGTGTCAAATCGGAGGGCATGCTGTCCGGTCCTCTGGCAGTCTCTATGGGGGTGCCACAGGGTTCAATTCTCAGGCCGACTCTTTTCTCTGTATATATCAATGATGTTGCTCTTGCTGCGGGCGATTCCCTGATCCACCTCTACGCAGACGACACCATTCTATATACTTCCGGCCCGTCCTTGGACACTGTGCTATCTAATCTCCAAACGAGCTTCAATGCCATACAACACTCCTTCCGTGGCCTCCAACTGCTCTTAAACGCTAGTAAAACCAAATGCATGCTTTTCAACTGTTCGCTGCCTGCACCCGCATGCCTGACTAGCATCACCACCCTGGATGGTTCCGACCTTGAATATGTGGATATCTATAAGTACCTAGGTGTCTGGCTAGACTGTAAACTCTCCTTCCAGACTCATATCAAACATCTCCAATCGAAAATCAAATCTAGAGTCGGCTTTCTATTCCGCAACAAAGCCTCCTTCACTCACGCCGCCAAACTTACCCTAGTAAAACTGACTATCCTACCGATCCTCGACTTCGGCGATGTCATCTACAAAATTGCTTCCAACACTCTACTCAGCAAACTGGATGCAGTTTATCACAGTGCCATCCGTTTTGTCACTAAAGCACCTTATACCACCCACCACTGCGACTTGTATGCTCTAGTCGGCTGGCCCTCGCTACATATTCGTCGCCAGACCCACTGGCTCCAGGTCATCTACAAGTCCATGCTAGGTAAAGCTCCGCCTTATCTCAGTTCACTGGTCACGATGGCAACACCCACCCGTAGCACGCGCTCCAGCAGGTGTATCTCACTGATCATCCCTAAAGCCAACACCTCATTTGGCCGCCTTTCGTTCCAGTACTCTGCTGCCTGTGACTGGAACGAATTGCAAAAATCGCTGAAGCTGGAGACTTTTATCTCCCTCACCAACTTCAAACATCTGCTATCTGAGCAGCTAACCGATCGCTGCAGCTGTACATAGTCTATCGGTAAATAGCCTACCCATTTTTACCTACCTCATCCCCATACTGTTTTTATTTATTTACTTTTCTGCTCTTTTGCACACCAATATCTCTACCTGTACATGACCATCTGATCATTTATCACTCCAGTGTTAATCTGCAAAATTGTAATTATTCGCCTACCTCCTCCTGCCTTTTGCACACAATGTATATAGACTCTATTTTTTTCTACTGTGTTATTGACTTGTTAATTGTTTACTCCATGTGTAACTCTGTGTTGTCTGTTCACACTGCTATGCTTTATCTTGGCCAGGTCGCAGTTGCAAATGAGAACATGTTCTCAACTAGCCTACCTGGTTAAATAAAGGTGAAATAAAATTTAAAATTTAAAAATAACAGGAGACATGATTACATTGAGATGTGAATGACGAGTATAACAGGACACATGATTTTAAAAGGCAACAGTAAACATGTTGTCCCACACAAATGATACATTTGGGTGAATGACACATCATTCACCCAAATGTCATTCAAATCGGGCCTGTGGTGTCTGATATTGCGTGTGACTAACAGACGTAGAGTTGATTCCTATAGCGCCCACCTTGGGCCAATCAGTGTCATTTTGTAAATGCCGGATCTCTATGGCAAGACTCATCATTCACCAAAGTTTTGTCAACATCGGGCCAATGGTGTCTGAGATATTGTGTGGGTCAGCTAGACTCATATCCCTGAGTATATGAGACACATTTCAAACATGTGCCCATTATAGCGCCACCGTGTGGTCAATATAAATGTTCTTGCATATGTTGAGACTTGACAGTGTTTCTAACGTGTACGAAATGTTGCTCTTTCCATGTTCTCTCCATGGCATAGATTGACCAGGGGAATCCAGGTGAAAGCTATGTTCACTTATTGATGTCACCTGTTAAATCCACTTCAATCAGTGAAGGGGAGGAGACAGATTAAAGACGGATTTTTAAGCATTGAGACAATTGAGACATGGATTGTGTATGTGTGCCATTCAGAGAGTGAATGGGCAAGACAAAATATTTAAGTGCCTTTGAACAGGGCATGCATAGCGCCAATCTCTACAGCAAGAAGCATCATTCACCCGAGTTTGGTCAATATCGGGAAAATAGAATGAACTCAATGCATTTATCATGACCCTTACAGAACCCTGGCAGAAAGGAAAGGAAATTTGTGTGTCAATCGTTTTGACATTGGGCTTTATCTTCCCTATTGATCTGCTATTTCCAGCCTTACCAGATAATTGAGAAAATCAACAGTGTCTAATCCACAACCTCTCTCCTCTCTCTCTTTCCCTCTGTTTCCCACCCTCCCTCTTTCTCCCACCCTCCCTCTTTCTCCCACACTCCCTAGCTCTCTTTCCCTCTTTAACTCCACCCCCTCGTCTCTCTCTCTCTCTCTCTCTCATCCCCATCTCTCTCTCTCCCTCCCCACTCCATCTCACCTGTTCCTCAGCAGTGTGTACGATGGCCAGGTGTCCTCCTATCTCCATGAACGAGTCCTGGATGTTGTGCCAGTGCATACTCCTGGTGGAGATGTAGTAGCAGCTGCTGTTGAGCACCAGCCAGTCCCGAGGACAGGTTACCGGCGTTTGAAAGGGCCAACGGGGTTGACGTAGGTGACAGTGGTGATGTGGGCTCTGGTTCTGTCATACACAGCAGAAAAAAGGATTTAGATATAAATGTTTTACTTCAGCGTCATGACACACGCACGCACGCACACACACACACACACACACACACACACACACACACACACACACACACACACACACACACACACACACACACACACACACACACACACACACACACACACACACACACACACACACACACACACACACACACACACACACACACACACACACACACACACACACACACAACCTGATTTGGCCAGGTCAGAAGCTCATCTCTCTCCTTCACAAGGTCTTCTTTCCTCGTCCGCAGTTCTCTCGGGGCTGCAATCAGGGCCGTTACGTTGACGGTCTCTCTCTGCATCTGGATCTGACCACCAGACTCGTTCTGAGGCAGAGGAGACTGGACTTCAGTCCAAAGCACCCAGGAAGAAAAAAAACAAGTCTTTAAAGACGGGAAGGCAAAGACAAAGAATGCGGTGAGCGTAGGGCAGAGGTGATGAGGTACCTTTGATAAGGCTAGTTGAATGTGGTAGCCATAAGAAGGAGCCCCATAGAACACAACAAGCAAATGTCTTTTCATTGTCTTTTATATGTGCTGAGTATGACATCATCAAGGTTTGTTCAGGATAAGAGTTAGCGGCACTGCAACAATCACTGACTCCACACCGCTTTTTGAGCTCTCAGACTTTGTTAGGTTGCAAGTAGAGTTTCATATTAGTAATTTACTGGGATGCAGGGCCGACTCTAGCCTTTTGGCTAGAGCGAGATTTGGTTACACAAGTTAGATTACAAAGGTCACCAAACGGAGGGAAGAAAACAGAAGCAGAGGCCTTTATTTAAATGTTGTGTCACATTGGGACACTAGGGTAAATCAGGAAGTGGTTTAGGGAGGCAACATTTAAACAACGCTGTGTGTTTGCTGTGGATATATTCACAGTGGGTGCTCGCAGCGATGATGGACAGCAGAAGGACAGCGCACAGTGTGGCCAGGCAGGCCGTGGCTAACCTGTAGGGCCTGGGGCCCGTTCTCAGTGAGGAGACAGACACTGTTTTGGAGGACACAGAGAAGTACATAACACTAGTGTATAGAGATGTATTTCAGTTGGAAATGTTGGTGCTAATTGCTCTGTATGTAGTTTTGGGGGGCTTTTGTGCAATGGAAACACTTGATAACACGGTCAAATACTATACTACAGCCTACTGTCTGCAGGCTGGGGATGCACAACATGCCTACAATGAATATTCAGAATGTCAACAACATTTAATCCTGCAGACAAAAACCCATAAATGTGTGTTTGGTAGAAAATTAGATACATTTCATGAATCATTATAAAAAGCATGGAAGATAAATATGAAATCAAAAACTAGTAAGTATAATTGAAAGAGAGGTGTGATGAAATTATATTTCAATAATGACATGTTTTATGTGGTATACACAAAGAAAAAACGATTCAAATAAGAAAACAAATTTGGAATCATTGAAATATAAGCCTTAATGAAATTATTGCAAAACACAATTGTTATTGTGTGTTTTTGAGAAGGAAACAGGCTAATGGCTACTAATTATTAGGTATACTGTATATACCCTATCAATCAGTACTTAGAGAATTGTTGAATAAATAAATGTTGATTCGATATTTGATTGAGCCAACCATTAAAAGGGGAACAAAAGTAATGTAAAGAAGAATAATCATGTGACTGCTCTTAAAAACAACCATGTATTGTCAGTAGGCCAACTCTTGCTCCCGATGATTCACAAAATGCCTGTTGTTGAATCTTACTTCCCATCATGTTTGTAGGGCAGGATTATGGTTGTTGCTATTCTAGGTCAGGAAATGAACCATGTCCGTGTAATCATTATACAAAGAGCATTTATTTGGCTGTTCAATGTCATGAGCATGTTGACTGCACCACAGAGTAGTAGGAGCATTCAGGAAAACTACATGGGCTGTATGGGAAGGGGTGTTGCTTGTTGCCAGTTTGGAGACAATTCCTGTCAGTAATATTGCCTGTGGTGCACTGTGCTCTTCAAATCTTTTCCTCAGGGAACCCCAGTTGTTGCACATTTAGCCATTGCAGCATTAGCACATCTGATAAAATGAATCAATGGCTTGAAGATTAGATGACTAGTTGAATTGGGGGGTCCCAGAGGAACAGATTGACGCATTTTGAAATGGATAATATTTCCACTTTACAGTATTAGGAGTCAGACATAAGGTCACAGCATGCAAATATATTTTTCACATTAGATGCTAGATTTAATTTAACTAATGACATTCCTTAATAAAGAACTATTGTTCTTCAGAACTTGTGACAGTCCTGTAGTATTATACAATTAGCTATGGTGTCAGATACGTGGGAGGAAGCATATTGAATACAAATTAGAAGCAGTGTCTATTCTATTGAGGAAGGTAATGATGAAAGACAGATATGGAAACCCAGAGAGAACTGTGTTTTGAATGCAATACACACCATGCCTGAGTGAACACTGCATAACCAAACCCTCTGGGCACAGATGTCAGTTCAACATCTAGTTTTGATTTACATTGGGTTGAGTTGTGAACTTACTTGAATTCAACATGAAATCAACAAAAACGGTCACTATGTCATTGGATTTAGGTTCAGATTCCCTTTGATGACTTTTTCCAAATCCAAATCAGTTTTCCATGCTCATGTTTTTGTTGTTGGAATGTCGTGGACACAATGTTGATTCAACCAGTATTTCCCAAACTTTACCATGTAAATCAGTCATTAGGCTCTCTTTGCCGGAAATGATGCAAATGTTGTTTTTGTCAAATGGTGGTCACCTAGATTTGAAGTGTGTTCTTGTCCCAAATGCCATACATTTCATTCGGTTTAGAAAATTCGTAACATATATACGAAATGGATGATGGACATCCACAAATGAATACAAAACACAAGTAATGTAACATATCATACTAAATGTGGTGTTTGGGATTTACATACAGAATCATACGAAATGCTCTGAGACCAGTTTGATTTCCAATCCCTGTCTGCTTTCATTACTGAAACATTTTAGATAATTTGTATAATTTCCATAAATACATGACTTTTATATATATATATAGAACCTTTATTTAACTAGACAAGTCAGTTAAGAACACATTTTTATTTAAAATGATGGCCTACCCCGGCCAATTGTGTGCAGCCCTATGGGACTACCTATCACTGCCAGATGTGATGCAGCCTGGATTCAAAGCAGGGTCTGCAATGACACCTCTTGCACTGAGATGCAGGGCCTTAGACCACTGCGCCACTCAGGAGCCAGAGTGGAAATGTCTGGAAATGAACAACTTGTAATAGGCTAACTTTTCTAATTAAAATGCTACTAATTAACTATTTACAAGTAGAATATAGTATTAGCATATGCATGTTTCATGTTGTGTTTTTTTATGACATGTTTTGTGGGGTATTTAATCATTTAGATGCAGTGCAATCAATGTAGATTATGTTAGGCAATTAGATTTCACCACTAGCCTTCAAAATGCTTTCAAATGGTTGCATGTGGGCTACTATACAAAAAGCTGATGGATAAATAAAGATATCCCACTCAGGCCATTTACCATTTAAAAAAAAAAAGGTAGGTTCTGGTCTGCTTAACAGGGTGGCTCTCCCGTAGGCTCCGGTGCATTAGCAGCTGGGTCTGGTCTGCTTCATTCATTGTCTTTATATGAACCAGAAAAAAATGAAGGAGTGGAATGTCTCCCTTCCTCTTCCTCCTCTGCTATACATTTCTGTGGTTATTTTCCCTTTGATCAGCCACTAGAGCGCCCCACAAGCCTTTAAAACACTGTAGTACTGCTGCTGAACTTACTGTATGTGAACGGGAAGGTGAGTACAGTTAGGCCGTGTTGACTTTTGGGTGACTGACTAGTGTGGATATGGGAGTTGTATACACACAAGTTGCATAGAAAAAACTACATTGATAAACCATGAATGGGTCATCTGATGATTTTCCAATGAAAACAGTCCTGTTTTCATTGTGTTATTAATCCATAACGCAACATAAACTCCAGTACCTTATTGTGAAATCCCGATATGTGAAATCCAGTGAGTGACGTGCTAATGTCACTGTCACTAACAGTTAGGTCATCAAGGGAACACAGTGTTTAACCATGACGATTAAGAGACAGCACAATACGATTTCCAGAGCAGTGCTGCGCCCAATGACCTTCATCAGACTGCTGTGTTTTTCGACTAGTGCGAAGTTGGACGGTTACGTTCCAGCACATCATGTCTCAGGAATCACCATAGATATTAGCCAACCGACTACAGGGAATGGTGGTAATAATGAATGTTTAGCTCACGTAAAGCATCTCACTGACCCACATCACAACATCCTATCACCTACTGATGACCGGTGGGGATAGATGACATAAATTCCATGTCCTTAGGTTCTCTTTGTGTGTGTGCTGCGCATGCGCACTTGTGTGTGTGCTCGTGTACCTTTAACCCACGTTGTGAAGGCTTACTGGGCCTTTCCTTTGTCACATTGAGTCAGACAGTATCAAGAGGGTAACTCCCTTTCCTGTATCTGTTACTGCATCCCTTTCAGTAAATCTTCCCAACCCAGAATGCTCTGTGATACTCCCCTGGATTCACTCACTATATGGGAGTCAGCCATGTGTCCTCGCTCCCTAATTGATCGAAATAGATATAGGAAGTGGATGACTCCTTTCAAGGGAATGCTGAAACTGCTTACTTTAGGATGTTGAGTAATGCTATTTGTGTTTGGGGGTGGGGTAGGGATTGGGAAATGTCAGTGTGTTCTGGCTACTGTTATCAACCATTATAAGCCTGCCAGAATGTGTGTGGTCCTACTACTGCTGCTTTGAAGTAACTGCCTCAATGCAGGAGAACTGCTCTGACACGGGAAAAAATAATTACCATTAGGCAACACGTGGTTGGGTAGGTTACTTTCTAAATGTAATCCGTTAGTTACTAGTTACCTGTCCAAAATTGTAATCAGTAATGTAACTTTTGGATTATCCAAACTCAGTAATGTAATCTGATTACTTTCAGTTATTTGTGGATTACTTTCACTTTAAGCGGCATGAGAAGAGGACAAAAAGGTTCCATCAAAGCATTTGGTGTGCCATCATAGTGGTCTCTCACTTATGGTCAGACTCACTCAGGTGGAACAAACATAAACTTGCACCTTTTTTCAATTTAAAAGTAATCCAAGGAGTAATCTAGTTTTTCAAAAGTATCTGTAATCCTATTACAATATTTCTGCTGGTAACTTTTTTGTAATCAGATTACATGTTATCAGTTACTGCCCAACCCTGACTGTCTACACAACTTTAGGGCCTTGCTAGATAGTCTTGATTTTCTAGCACGGTACTGTGAGTCTGGCCAAGCAAGACTAAGGCCTAGCAAACCTAACTACCAGCATCTAATTCTGAGTTTGTTTTTGGTAAGGATGTTATGATTGGGCAGGGATAGATAGACAGATATGCCACTCATTCTGTAGTGCCAAGACAAAGAGGGAGTAACATTCAACAATCTTGTAGAAACAGGTTTTGGGGTCAATTCCATTTAAATTCCAGGGAGCCACCTTTTTCATTGGAATTTGGTTTTCTGAATTGACTGAAATGTTAATGGAATTAACCACAACCCTGGTAAAAAAAAGTGAGGATAATTCGATCAGCTCACAAAAATCTGAGGAATATTTAAGAAGGTCTAAGGACCAGCAGGTGGCACTGCGGTTATTGTGACGGCCAGGCTGAAAGGTACACCCTTACATTTTTCCCATTCATTTCTTACTTACTCCCATGTACAGTACACAGACATGACCATTCATTTCTTACTTACTCCTATGTACAGTACACAGACATGACCATTCATTTCTTACTTACTCCTATGTACAGTACACAGACATGACCATTCATTTCTTACTTACTCCTATGTACAGTACACAGACATGACCATTCATTTCTTACTTACTCCTATGTACAGTACACAGACATGACCATTCATTTCTTACTTACTCCTATGTACAGTACACAGACATGACCGTTCATGTTTGCACGTATGCAAGTGTGTGTTAATGCATTTTGTATTGTGTATGTGCACTTGTGTGTACATGTGTACGTGTGTGTGTCTGTGTGTGTGCATATCTGCTTTTGCATTTCTGTCTGAGTGAGTTCTGTTTCTTTTTGAGTATCTGTAGTGTAAGTCTGTGTGTGTGTGTGTGTGTGTGTGCGTGTGAGCGTGCATACGCTCAGCACCATTCAGAGCATGGCGTTTCAGTCAGAGGGACAAAGCTGGGGGGGGAGGATTACTCAACCCCAACGCCTCCAGGTGAGGCAGGACAGAGGTGACATGATGGATGTCAGACAGATCAGACAGCCCTATTCCATCATGCACCTGACCTGAGTCTGGTCATTGGATACCGGAGTTGAGGCCAATACGGCTAACTTCCCTCCCTGAATGGATCACATTCCATGTAACACACACCCTGTCACAAACCACACACACCCAACCACACACGAGGCACCCACCCACATGCACAGCACATTAATCACTTCCAGTAAGGACAGAAAGCTTACCGTACACTTATCACTTGTCATTGGTTTCTGCATGAATAATAAGGTCCATTGCATATGAATATTCATTCCCAAATGTCATAATCAGATGCATTATTACAGTACCAGGTCAAAGAGCAATGGACTTAAAAATGTACATATCTTGAGTGAGTGCCAAAATAGTAATGTACAGACACCTCTGATAATACACATCCTGTTGTGGATTGTTGCTTGATCAAAAAAACATTATGGAGTCTGTTTGAATCCTCAAACTACTTTCAGTTCCACGCAGACTAGGTGACCAAAGTACCACACTGGTTCTATTTCATCTACGAGAGAGGAAATGATGTGGTCATTGATGCCTCACAGGAAAGTATGCGTCACTTGAAGAGATGTGACCCAACGTGTCTCTGTGGCTTACATAGTGTACAGTTATCATTTATTGGTCAAAGTTATTGCAACACTGTCCCAAAATCAACAAGTCATTCAGACCTGACTTCCAACGTGTACAATTAGGAGTCTCTTTTGGAAACAAATCGTTTGATAGGAAATCATTCAACAATCTGTAGACTTTTTTAGTGACACTAATAGCAATATAGGATTAATGTACAAAACAATTGAAATGAAAACTCATTTAATTTAAATGAACATCATACTCATCTGTCTTTGTGCTAGTCTTCAGCCCCCTCCAGGTGTCGCCCATCTTCCCCATTATCCCCAGTGTACCTGTGTTCTCTGTTTGTCTGTTGCCAGTTTGTTTTATTTCTCTAAGCCTACCACTGTTTTTTCCCCGTGCTCCTGTCTGTCTCTAGTTCCTGTTTTCTAGCTTTCCCAGGTTTTGACCATTCTACCTGCCTTGACCCTGAGCCTGCCTGTAGTTCTGTACCTTGTTATACCATCCTGGACCACTGACCTCTGCCTGCCCTTGACCTGTCGTTTGCCTGCCCCCCTGTCTTTGTAATAAACTTGTATTACTTTGAAACTGTCTGCATCTGGGTCTTCTCTTGAGCCTTGACACTCATCATAACATCTATTTGTAGTAAATACCTTTTAGGGTCAATGAAAAGTTCTGATGACATAGAGCGTCTCAAACATGTGGGACAACGGATGACAGGGTCCTGTGTAGCTCAGTTGGTAGAGCATGACGCTTGCAACGCCAGGGATGTTGGTTGGATTCACATGGGGGACCAGTATGAAAATGTATGCACTCACTACTGTAAATCGCTCTGGATAAGAACATCTGCTAAGATGTCATTTCCCTTTCTTTTGTTAAGAAGAGAGATCTCGACATGATTAAATAAGAACTCCCTCAGTGTTTAGTCTCGTTGTTTTTCTGCTCGAACCTTTGAACTCAGGCGTACCAGGTTAAAGCCTGCCAGTCGAACCTCTACCTCCATGCCGAGCCGCTTGGCACAAAGTCAATGCCCAACCCAACTGTTTTAAAATTGACGAGCATACCTCGTCGCTGCTTTTCGCTGCTATGGAGAATAGACCATATGAATGACAGTTTTACATGTTTATGGCTTCTGCAGACTGCTTTTGTTGTGTCTGACACTTCGAATGCCAGATTTTCAGGCCAAGTCTGTCACATATACTGAAATGTACAAAACATTATGAACACCATCCTAATATTGAGTTGTATCCCCTTTTTTTTACCTCAGAACAGTCGCCATTTGTCAGGGCATGGACTCTACAAGGTGTCGAAAGTGTTTCAGAGGGATGCTGGCCCATGTTGACTCCAATGCTTCATAGAGTTGTGTCAAGTTGGCTGGATGTCCTTTGGGAAGTGGACCATTCTTGATACAACACAGACACACAAACCGGTGCACTCTGAATGGCACACATACACAATCCATGTCTCAGTTTCTCAAGGCTTAAAAATCCCTCTTTAACCTGTCACCTCCCATTCCTATACACTGATTGAGGTGGATTTAACAGGTGACATCAATAAGTGAACATAGCTTTCACCTGGATTCACCTGGTCAATCTATGTCATGGAGAGAACATGTTCCTAATGTTTTGTACACTAAGTATTTTTTTCCATAAGATCATTACAGTTATGAATTATAACATCTTAGTCAAGCATAATGTCAATGAGTTTTGCATTATCACATGATAATAACTAAATCACTAAATTCACTCATGCTGCCAAACATACCCTTGTAAAACTGACCGTCCTACCGATCCTCGACTTCTGCGATGTCATTTACAAAATAGCCTCCAATACCCTACTCAATAAAATGGATGCAGTCTATCACAGTGCCATCCGTTTTGTCACCAAATCCCCATATACTACCCACCACTGCGACCTGTACGCTCTCGTTGGCTTGCCCTCGCTTCATACTCGTCGCCAAACCCACTGGCTCCAGGTCATCTGCAAGACCCTGCTAGGTAAAGCCCCGCCTTATCTCAGCTTGCTGATCACCATAGCAGCACCCACCTGTAGCACGCGCTCCAGCAGGTATATCTCTCTGGTCACCCCCAAAACCAATTCTTCCTTTGGCCTCCTCTCCTTCCAGTTCTCTGCTGCCAATGACTGGAACGAACTACAAAAATCTCTGAAACTGGAAACACTTATCTCCCTCACTAGCTTTAAGCACCAGCTGTCAGAGCAGCTCACAGATTACTGCACCTGTACATAGCCCATCTATAATTTAGCCCAAACAACTACCTCACCCCCTACTGTATATATTTATTTATTTTGCTCCTTTGCACCCCATTATTTCTATCTCTACTTTGCACATTCTTCCACTGCAAATCTACCATTCCAGTGTTTTACTTGCTATATTGTATTTACTTCGCCACCATGGCCTTTTTTTTGCCTTTAATCCCTTATCTCCCCTCATTTGCTCACATTGTATATAGACTTATTTTTTCTACTGTATTATTGACTGTATGTTTGTTTTACTCCATGTGCAACTCTGTGTCGTTGTATGTGTCGAACTGCTTTGCTTTATCTTGGCCAGGTCGCAATTGTAAATGAGAACTTGTTCTCAACTTGCCTACCCGGTTAAATAAAGGTGACATAACTAAATAAATAAATAAAATGCTGTTGTAATTCAGTGGGGGGGATAATGTAAATAGAGATATATTTAAGTTTGTAGTACACAGACACATTTTACTTGAACAAGTTATCAATTTCCCCTTGGCAAACAGCGACATTAGATTCCAATGAAGCTGCAAAGGCTGCTACTAGTTTTGGCTGTGCCTCAGCAGTTGACTCAGGTTGTCAACCGACACCTGGCCCAGTCTACTATGATGGCAATAGTAGGTGTAAACGTCACTCTTATTTCTGTAGGTCCGGTTCATCAGGATTTCCTTCCGCCACCAGTACACTATGTAAATGGTGAATGCAAATGCTTTTATATGATGTATTTTGTTTGTAACAGACCATGAACCCACAACCAAGATACGGTCTGGCCTCTATTTTAACAAAGCTAACGCAATGGCAAATCTTAGCACTGGCATTAAAGCTTGTGTTTTCTAGGTTTGGGGGTGTGTCCGAAATATTTGAGCTACTTTCACAACCGGAATTATGGGAGCCGTAGCTGCTGGTGGTGCGAAAGGGCTGGGTTTTGATGAATAAACCATTCGTGGGTGTGTCGAGGCTTGGCTCCTCACTTGCCAATCAGAACATGCTCCATGGCTAAATATGTGGTTGCTTTAAGTTGTGTATTTATGGTCTTTTATGTATTGCCTTGTCATCAAATCCAATTTGAATGTTAGTCTGTTATAGCCTAGTTCGTTAAATAGCCTGCCCCATATTTTCTAAATACGTTGAACATATTTGAAGTCCACAGTGTTAGGGTTTCAAGCCCGCGAAGCTGAGTGAAACCCGATATTTATTTGTTGGCATTGATTATTATTATTTTCCTTCTTCTGCCTATTGGTGAAAAAAATGGAATACCCGTGAGATGGTAAAGCCTAGGATGTTACATACAACCTTGCATGATGGTAAATGGCCAAGGGCCACACCCTCTTATGCACATACCATGCCAATTGGCCACATGGTGGTGCTAAAACAAAATTGAAAATGCAAATTTTGAAAGTTCAGACACCTCACCCCATTTGAGAGTCCTGAAATTCTGTATATACGTCCATATTTTTTTAAAGAAACAAATATGCCTCAAGGACCCATAAAGGTCCGCCATTATGGATCTTCTGCCATTTACAATTTTGTGAAAAACTGATCTCCACAAAATCTCCACAAAACTGAATATATGGTATCTATGGACCAAGCTCTCACAACTGATGTTCATCCAGGAAAGCGTCTCAAACAACATGGCCACTACTGACCAATAAACATGTATGTGGGCGTGGTCTGGCACATACATACATATACCTCCAACACGGATATTCATATTGTAACAAAACTTGGTACACATGTTCCAAAAACTGTTAAGTCTCAACACATGTAAGCACATTCCGATCGACCATACAGTGGCTCTATAATGGGGGCATGTTTATATCTCTTGATCTGGCTGACTCAGAGTGATGAAATTTAGCACACACACTCAGGGATATGAATCTAGCTAACCTGTATAGTATGGTTTAGTTTGGCCGCATGGTGGTGCTTTTGGACATAACAGCCATACTGTTTGCGCAGGAGTCTTAGAAAATAGTGTGATTGAAGATGTGCATCTATAGATGCTATATACCAAATTTGGTGCCGATCGGTCCATCAGCTCTGTAGAAGAATGCATTTTAAAGTAGTAAACATCATTGAACATTTTCCAAAATACATCAAAATCATATTATATTGCATGATCCGTTTGATTTGGAGTTCTGATATTTGGCAAGAATGGTAAACAGTACAGAAGTAACTTGTTCTAGGTCAATGTTTCCCATTTTTCCTGATGGTGGCACAGTGGGCCCATAGCTGAACCCCAGCATTTGTTGTTTGCAGCTATATGTATTATTATTCATCTTCTTCCGGTAGACCAAATGAAAATGCTAATTCCCGTGAAATGGTGAGGCCTAGGAAGGGAGAAGGGGTTAGCTGCATCCCAATATGGCGACCGGAGTATGGGCGAGTGTGTTTATCGAAAGTAAAGTAGTGGACGTGTCGAAAGGAGTCGGTGTGTCGGAAGGAAAGTAGTGGGTGTGTGGAAAGGTGTGTCGAATACACTCTGCTATAGGTTAGATGGTTTTGAATGAGCTGTGTTGTTTGTCTTCCATTTCTTACCAGGCAACTACTATGCATTGAGCTACCATACCGCAAGAGTTTGGTATTCTGTTTTTAGTCTTGGTCATTTTTCACTGTTAGTTTTACACAAATATTGTACATTTTCAGTTATAAAACTGACCATTCTTTGTTTTTGATTGAATGTATTGACGATGGGTGTACTGTTGGTTCATGCGTTGCGTGCATGTGCTTACTGTGACTGTCACCCTGATATTGGCTACTAGGTATCTACTTCCCATTCCCTTGCCGGACAGTAGTGTTTGTCAAGTGGGAGCGAAGGGCACTGTGTCCGGGGGATGTTGTTAGGTACGTCGATACTGGTCGCTGGCTTATCTTGTAGTGCAGCCCAATCAGCCACGTCAAACGGTCTTGAGTGGCAACAAATCTGCCCAATCTGCTGATTCGTTACATAGGTTCATCTCAAGGAACAAATATGCCTCAAGGACCCATAAGGTCCTCCATGATGGATTTTCCGTCATTTAGAAGTTTGTTAAAAACACTTAAAACTCCTCTGGCCCCAAATGACCGATCTGCACGAATCTTGATATATTGCATCTATGGACCAAGCTCTCACAGGATAGCATCTCAAACAACATGGCCGCTACTGACCAATAAACATTAATGTGGGTGTGGTCTGGCACATAAATGCATATAACTCCGACACTTTTTTATTTATTTTTTGTATTTTTTATTTCATCTTTATTTAACCAGGTAGGCTAGTTGAGAACAAGTTCTCATTTGCAACTGCGACCTGGCCAAGATAAAGCATAGCAGTGTGAACAGACAACACAGAGTTACACATGGAGTAAACAATTAACAAGTCAATAACACAGTAGAAAAAAAGGGGAGTCTATATACATTGTGTGCAAAAGGCATGAGGAGGTAGGAGAATAATTACAATTTTGCAGATTAACACTGGAGTGATAAATGATCAGATGGTCATGTACAGGTAGAGATATTGGTGTGCAAAAGAGCAAAAAAGTAAATAAATAAAAACAGTATGGGGATGAGGTAGGTAAAAATGGGTGGGCTATTTACCGATAGACTATGTATAGCTGCAGCGATCAGTTAGCTGCTCAGATAGCAGATGTTTGAAGTTGGTGAGGGAGATAAAAGTCTCCAACTTCAGCAATTTTTGCAATTCGTTCCAGTCACAGGCAGCAGTGAACTGGAACGAAACGCGGCCAAATGAGGTGTTGTCTTTAGGGATGATCAGTGAGATACACCTGCTGGAGCGCGTGCTACGGATGGGTGTTGCCATCGTGACCAGTGAACTGAGATAAGGCGGAGCTTTACCTAGCATGGACTTGTAGATGACCTGGAGCCAGTGGGTCTGGCGACGAATATGTAGCGAGGACCAGCCGACTAGGGCATACAAGTCGCAGTGGTGGGTGGTATAAGGTGCTTTAGTGACAAAACGGATGGCACTGTGATAAACTGCATCCAGTTTGCTGAGTAGAGTGTTGGAAGCAATTTTATAGATGACATCGCCGAAGTCGAGGATCGGTAGGATAGTCAGTTTTACTAGGGTAAGTTTGGCGGCGTGAGTGAAGGAGGCTTTTTTGCGGAATAGAAAGCCGACTCTTGATTTGATTTTCGATTGGAGATGTTTGATATGAGTCTGGAAGGAGAGTTTACAGTCTAGCCCTAGGTACTTATAGATGTCCACATATTCAAGGTCGGAACCATCCAGTGTGGTGATGCTGGTCAGGCGTGCGGGTGCAGGCAGCGAACGGTTGAAAAGCATGCATTTGGTTTTACTAGCGTTTAAGAGCAGTTGGAGGCCACGGAAGGAGTGTTGTATGGCATTGAAGCTCGTTTGGAGGTTAGATAGCACAGTGTCCAAGGACAGGCAGGAAGTATATAGAATGGTGTCGTCTGCGTAGAGGTGGATCAGGGAATCGCCCGCAGCAAGAGCAACATCATTGATATATACAGAGAAAAGAGTCGGCCCGAGGATTGAACCCTGTGGCACCCCCATAGAGACTGCCAGAGGACCGGACAGCATGCCCTCCGATTTGACACACTGAACTCTGTCTGCAAAGTAATTGGTGAACCAGGCAAGGCAGTCATCCGAAAAACCGAGGCTACTGAGTCTGCCGATAAGAATATGGTGATTGACAGAGTCGAAAGCCTTGGCAAGGTCGATGAAGACGGCTGCACAGTACTGTCTTTTATCGATGGCGGTTATGATATCGTTTAGTACCTTGAGCGTGGCTCAATATTTGTATTGTAACAAAACTTGGTACATGTTCCAAACACTGTCAAGGCTCAACAAGTACATTCAAATTGACCACATGGTGGCGCTATAACAGACACATGTTTATATCACTTAATCTGTTTGACTCAAGCGTGAGGAAATTTTACACACATGCTCAGTAGTGCTGAGCGATTACCTGAAATGTAAATTATTTCAATTCCATTTCGTTCATTTTTTTTCTATGAGAATGCGTACATTGTACAGTTTCTCTAGAGATAAATCATATCAAACTGTGCGATGTAGTAGGGAGTTGTACTTTCCAACAGGCCAATATTCTACATAGTTAAGCGCAGACAAATGTGGTAATTAACTACAAAGACCATAATCCACTGCACGCTGTTCTGTGTGTTTCTTTCATGCATTCTACTTTAGGTTAATGTGGGGCAGACACGGAGAACGAGAAAAGAGACAGAAGAACATGCGATTTAGAGGGAGAGAGCAGTTGCTTCTCTATCCCGCTAACGACCAGAGAATGCCTAAAATTGCACTTGACAACCAGTGTTAGTGAATGTAGCATCACGTTTTGTTGGGAAAGAACCTTGCTTTTTAATGCTAGTAACCCCATTGTTTAAAAGCAATAATACACTCGAATTCATGTGTTACGACATTTTTGTCATGCTTGTGATGTGATGATAGCCACGAGGCCTCTCATGTATTATTTCTTAATCAAATCATATAAAAAAATGAAATAACAACTTGTTTAAATAGTCCTAAATACAGTTACTGGCACCACAATTGCTATCTGTGGGCAATTAATACAGATAAAGCAATTTAGACTATGGATGGTTTTAGCACATCCAAACTTTTCACCGGCCCTTGATAAAGATCCAAAATGAAGAGAAATCACAATAATATTGCTCACAAATCTAATGTTTTATAAACATCGTGGAACCATCTTACAGATCATGTTTGCACTTCTCCAAAAATAGCAGACGAAATTGCATTGTGTTCGAGACAGATTGAATAGTTTGGAGGAGCGTGTCTTTGGTAAGTGATTTTTGTAAGTGGGGATGGATAACCTACTTGAACAAGCGAAAATCACTCTCAATAGACTATTTAAAACCCCTTTATCCATAGGCTACTTTTGTCTAGTGGCCAGGATGAACCCATCTTGATTAAGGGGAGGGTAGGCTATGTTAAACTTTTAATCTAATTCAACGAAATGGGGGGGTATTTATGTTTATAAATAAGAGATTCACTAGTACAAATGGCACATCTCTCCTTCCATGGGCACTGTGCTTCATGGCTGGATAGGCTACGCTTCCACTCTCAAAATCCATGACATTATCAACTGCGTTGCCATTAAGACCTGCTTCTTGTGGGTCTTAAAACTTCCCATTAGCGCTGCTTGAAATTGTCACTTTTGCACTTGTTTTTCTGGACACACTTCAAATATTGCCACCCCTCCCACCTCAACGCAAGCGAGTTGATGTTAGACAAGTAAATTGTTAAGGCTGGAAAATGCCAGGGCGCCTGTTTACATGACCAAATTGCATTGTTTGACACTTGCGCCTCTTTAGCATCATCCGAAAATAGAGCCCCGCATCAATTCCCATCAATATTTTACTAATGTCCAAATATTGATGGGAAAAATATACCGGATATGCAGCTCTGAAGCTGTAAGGCTAATGTGGAGCAAGCCCAATAAAAATGATGACGTTGACACAGAATTATCTGACTGGTGTCCCTGACCTTAGAGATCCTTTTTATGTCTCTGTTTTGGTTTGGTCAGGGAGTTGGAGTGGGCATTCTATGTTTTGTGTTCTATGTTTCCTATTTCTTTGTGTTTGGCCGGGTATGGTTCTCAATCAGGGACAGCTGTCTATCATTGTCTCTGATTGGGAACCATACTTAGGTACCCTTTTCCCACCTGTGTGTGTGTGGGAGGTTGTCTCTGTTAGAGCACTTTGCGTGTGAGCTTCACGGTTCATTTTGCTTAAAAGAAAGAAAATGTACGCTCACCACGCTGCACCTTGGTCATCATCCTTCAACAGCCGTGACAACTGGCACCCATCCTTGCATGATCAATAGCTGCCATTTACAAAAGCAGCAGGGCTTCAAAGAACAAGTTTGAATTTTCGCAACTTGGATTCCCTGTCTTTTACGGCAATTACTCTGTTATTAGGGTTAGATTATTCCTTTTATCAGAATAAATATCTGCTTTTGGCGACATTCAACAGTTTATGGGTTCAGTACCATGGTCTTGTAGTGGATGTGACCTTTGACTGGAAGCCAGTGGAGTGTCTGGAGGAGCAGGGTGACATGGGAGAATTTGGGAAGGTTGAACACCAGGCAGGCAGCAGTGTTCTGGATAAGTTGCAAGGGTTTGATGGCACAAACATGGAGCCCAGCCAACAGCGAGTTGCAGTAGTCCAGGCGGGAGAGGACAAGTGCTTGGATAAGAACCTGTGTCGCTTCCTGTGTGAGTTAGGGTCACACTCTACGGATGTTGGAGAGAATGAACCTGCAGGAGCGAGGCACTGCTTTGATGTTTGCAGAGAACGACAGTGTGTTGTCCAGGGTCACGCCAAGGTTCTTTGCATTCTGTGGACAACGACACCGTGGAGTTGTCAACCGTGATGGAGAGGTCTTGGAGCGGGCAGGCCTTCCCCGGGAGGAAGAGCAGCTCTGTCTCGTCAGGGTTGCGCTTGAGGTGGTGGGCCGACATCCAAACTGAGATATCTGCCAGGCAGGCAGAGATGCGTGTCGCCACCTGGGTGTCAGAAGAGGGGGAAGGAGAAAAGTAGTTGAGTGTCATCCGCATAGCAATGATAGGAGAGACCATGTGAGGATATGACGGAGCAGAGTAACTTGGTGTACAGAAGGAAGATGAGAGGGCCTAGAACTGAGCCCTGGGGGACACCAGGAGTAAGAGTATGTGCTGCAGACACAGATCTTCTCCATGTCACCTGGTAGGAGCGGCCTGCCAGGTCGGATGCAATTCAAGAGTGTGCAGAGCCTGAGACAACTAGCAGTGAGAGGGTGGAGAGGAGGATCTGATGGTTCATGGTGTTGAAGGCATTGGATAGATCTAGGAGGATGAGAACAGAGGAAAGAGAGTCAGCTTTGGCAGTGCAGAGAGCCTCCGTGACACAGGGAAGAGCAGTCTCGGTTGAGTGACCCGTCTTGGTTGGTTAGGGTCAAGAAGGTCATTCTGAGAGAGATAGCGAGAGAGTTGGTCAGAGTTTGGTTGTTGTACTACTTTTATGTTATACACAAGCACACGCCACACCTACTGTACACAAATAACGTAGAATGACAATGACACTAACACTGCACAAAGCAAACGGACATGTCAAACAATATACATGACTTGGTGGGAGACACAGATACACACACCAACACAAATGAACACACACAACGAACATTCCATTAGTATTTTCAGATGGACAAACCCCCAAAATATGTGATAAGGGGAAGAAGGGATACTGCAGGAGTTGTACAATCTCACTGCTTCAAACTTCACCGCTCCTCTACTTGTTTCTGTGGAAATGGACCCTGTCCCTGGGTGTAGGCTAGGCTGCTCAATCTGCTAGGGGTATTGTGACTCTGAGCGAGCTCATAGTCATTGTGGGTACATTCCAGTGTAATTGCTCTGGGCATGTTCCATCCTGTACCCTATACCTGTACCCTATACCTCAGAAAGGCTGTGCTTTTCTCTAGTGATGGGAATTTTGTCTCATTTTAATGACACAGATCTTTCAACTCGTTCACTCAGAAGAATTCATCTTTTGACTCATTTAGTTTCACTTGAGTCAGTAATGCCCAGAGCACGCAGGACTCACTACCGGCGAATGATGAACTGAAAACTTGAAAGAGTCATGATTCCACAAGCTACTCGTTAATATGTTGTGCACCATGGGGAGCTTATTGGAGCTGTCATTTGTGACTGAGACTTGTAAATGTGTGCTTTAAACAATGTAGATTTGTTGATTGCTAGGCATACAAATATACTGAACAAAAATATAAATGCAACATGCAACAATTTCAACGATTTTATTGAGTTACAGTTCATGTAAGGAAATCAGTCAATTCAAATAAATTCATTAGGTGCTAATCTATGGATTTCACATAACTGGACCACCCACTTGGGAGCCAGGCTCACCCACTGGGGAGCCAGGCCCAGCCAATCAGAATAGAGTTTTCCACAAAAAAAGGGCTTTTTTACAGACAGAAATACTCCCAAGTTTCATCAGCTGTCTGGGTGGCTGGTCTCAGACGATCCCGCAGGTGAAGAAACCGGATGTGGAGGTCCTGGGCTGGTAAGGTTACATGGGCTGCGGTTGTGAGGCCGGTTGGACGTACTGTCAAATTCTCTAAAACGACATTGGAGGCGGCTTATGGTAGAGAATTGAACATTAAATTATCTGGCAACAGCTCTGGTGGACATTCCTGCAGTCAGCATGCCAGTTGCATGCTCCTTCAAAACTTGAGACATCTGTGGCATTGTATTGTGTGACAAAACTGCACATTTTAGAGCAGTCTTTTATTGTCCCCAGCACAAGGTGCACCTGTGTAATGATCATGCTGTTTAATCAGCTTCTTGATATCACACATCTGTCAGGTGGATAGAATATCTTGGCAAAGGAGAAATGCTCACTAACAGGGATGTAAACAAATTTGTGCTCATAGTTTGAGAGAAATATGCCTTTGTGCATATGAAACATTTCTGGGATATTTTATTTCAGCTCATGAAACATGGGACCAAAACTTTACATGTTGCGTTTATATTTTTGTTCAGTGTATAAGATTATTTATTGATACATCTGAAACAAGGTCTAGTTGTGGCTGCAACTGAACTATATTGTGAACGACTTTTGGCGGAGTGCATTGCTTGACTGCCGTTGAGAGGGTAATAAGTAGCCTGACGACTCTTCCGCTGCTCTGTTGTTTGCTACATACTTCTCATTCCGGAGAAGAAACTAACATCCGTGAGCAGGGTGTAGAGTTTGGTCGGAACAAGTCTGGGTAGCCAGGCAAGGTGTTAAGCACAGCCGTTCGCGAACTGCAGCCCCTACAACGATTTGTTCTCGAGTGCGCGTTTGTTGAGCATAGGCAATGTAGGTTTTGGTTCTACAAAGCTGTGTCCATCAAAACACTCGATAGTCAATTAATTGCTGTCATTATTGCACCATGCGATCAATTATCAGTTATAAACATGTATTTTTCTTCTCTACGCTCACAATCTATTCTCCTGTGCGCATATAACAGACGGTTGGCGGTTCACTCATAGCTATGACGGATATTCACACACAGTTACAGGTCATGATGACTCACACATTCCATCACAACATATAATTGAACATGCAAGTTATTTCCACATATTACATTATCATTTTGTTCAAAACTGATTTCTTCACTTTTTCTCAATTCTTTGGTCAATGAAAACAAGTACACAAACAAGCAAACTTAAAAGCTACTTTGTAATTTAAAAAAAAAAAGAACATTTTCACAAGGAACAATGTGAAGTTGCATAAATTTGGACTCAGGTTACTACCATATTAATGTGTTGACTACAAAAACAAACAAAAAACAGAGAGACAGATTGGCCAGTCTGAGCATGATTACAGGGTAGGGTAATGACAGCCCTGATCTGCAGTAAGCCAGGTTGGTGAGTTACAGTCATAGTACCGAACCCTCCTCACCTTCCTCTCTCAAGGCTGCCATGTCCCAGTGGCATAATGAGAAAAACCTGAAAGTCCTCATTTGTAACTGTGGACTATTCTTTCGCCTACACTGTTCACAGGTGAGACAAACATTCACTCGATCTGCCAAGCAGACTTATTCATGAGCTAATATCGCCTATGCAGGCACACCTTCCTGACAGTGACAGAGTTTTTGAAAGCACATTTATACCCCAACTCACATGTTATACATGTTACAATCAAGTTATTAAGGAAGTATACAAACTCCTCTTGACTTTCATTTTCAAGATAATTGCTCAGAAACATTCTACATTCAGTAGATTTGATGTCATGCCTTATTACACACTGTTGTTGGATATACACAGCACTTTTAACCCCAGAAACCTAATACACTAACAACAAAAAGCTTGAGATCATAGATGTGTTGAAATCTTATGACATAAAAAGGGATCCAGGGATCAAGGGATTTTTGTACACCAACATTTTATTGAGTTTTCTTTTACATTCAAGTACAGTGTTACACAATTGTCCCATTGTTTTAACACCCAACCAGAACAACAGTTAAAACATTTTTTTTTAAAAGCCATTGTTGACTCAAGGAAAATGAACTTGATAGCCTGGTCACTACCAAGCACCTCCTGCACCTTGTAGTGTTTGTTCATCTGCACATTCATATTCCCATTCTAACTGCACTCAACAGTAGACCTCATTTTTATACGAGTGTGTGAATGTGTTTACAATTCACACGCTCATATATGAATGTGTTTACAAGAGGATCAAATCCAGTTCAAATGTAAATGTGTGGTTTCAAATCCAGTTCAAATGTAAATGTGGTTCGGATAAAATATGGATGCTTTAATTAACCCACCCCTGTGCTCAGGGTGTCGGTTTCCCACCCTGAGCACACAACCTGCCCACCACAGGGATTCCTTGTCTCTGTGTTGTTAAAGCAGGTCTTTACATTCTTTCTTTCTTTCTTTCTTTCTGAGGTATACCTGTGAAAAAACAGGGAGACTGGTGGGGCAGGAGAGGAGAACACCATTGCATACACACACCAACTGCAGCGAGACAGAAATCCTCTTGGTTATCTCACCAGTAAAGAGAATTTAAAAAATTAACCGTTGGTCCGCCTATATGTTGTGTCATTCCAAATCCCAGGAACAAATAGGAGAGAGAGAGAGAGGGAGGGGGGGGGAGAAATACAGAGACTGGGGTTGGCTAGCTAGACACAGGAAGTAAAGCTAATTTTGAAAATAAACCAGACTGTAACAAAAGCAAATAGCAGTAGCAACAGAAGAATAAATAAACTAAAACAAACTTCTCAGAGGTGTGTCTATACAAAGAGAACTTGATTCATGAATATAGGCAGTTCAGTCGTTAAAGAATAATACGCATTATTGTAAACAACCTGAGAAAATGTATGACATTTTGAAATATTCAAATTAAGATTGAACAAGAAACCCCAAATAGATGACAGAGTGTCAAGCCTAAAAAATACAATGTTCATTACAGTTCACATTTACATGAAGTAAATCATATTTACAAAGGGAGCAGTTTATTGATGTGCCATTTTGTCATTTGAGCTGGTCTACCCCTTTTAACAGTAAAAAAGAAACTGTTCAGGTAAAGTTGTCGATTTCTCCCTGGTCATCTTCAAGAATTAAACCTACTAGACAAAAACGCTGTTCATGCCATTCAACCCCCTCCGCCCGCCCCCCATTGACTTTAATGTGTGGGAGAAAACACAACAGATAATGAACTCAACCCATAGTACTGTGTGTTCTAACTGAAGGTGTGTGTGACTGGGCGTCACACACAACTGTGTGTGCTGTCAAACTACTCATTATCATTTATTGGATAAAAAAAAACTCACACCGTCAGCTCAATCAATTCAACTAAGGTTACAAAAAAATAAATACTAGTGACTAAAAACAAGGATGTAATTTCTCACAAAGCTAAGAAGTAGGTAAAAGGGGTTGTGTTACAGTTAACATAAAATGGCAGTTGTTCATTTATGGTCCTAAAAACATACTTTTTGTATTTTTTTTTGTATTATACTACAAAAGCCAAAATAATACAAACAACATTCAAATTTCAACGATGGATCCATTTGAAAAGTGGGATACAACAAATAACGAAACTCATTAGCACAGCCCTGACTCGCACACATTTTCCCTCCAAAACCAAAGAATGTCTTTGCCCACAAAAACATTCTTACCTTTTCTTTCTCCCCCTAACATTTGCTGCGTGTTGGATCTTGTCGTTGCTGTTTTGACATGAAGCTCTTACGAGCAGATCTTGCAGATGTAAAAAAAAAAAAAAAAAGGAAGAAGATTTATTTTTATTTTTTAAAAGCTACCCTTGGGATCAAGCAGAGGTGGTAACGTCAGATTTATGAACCTGTGTCCGTCAGTTGTTTGAAAGTTTCAGACGATATTTGCCCATTCGCCTTGATGTTGTGATCAGTGAGGAGTGACCAAGTGACTCAGCCTTACAATCTTCTACATTATATTGCCCCCACTAAATCCTCCTCCAGTTTCGCAAAGCTGAAAGGATCATTCGTTACGGACAGGGCACCACCATCGCTCAAATCTATGCATTTCATTTCCTAAGGAATATGTGGAGAAATTGATGTAAGCGATGACATTCCTCTCTTTTGCGAAGGAGGTCAGCATCCCAGGGAGTGGTTAGAAGCTGTTTACCTTAGCCAATGGGCTGGATGGAGAGGAGGGAAGGTGTGTGAAGGAATATAATTCCATACAGACAGATAGATGTTAGATGGGATAGATGCGTTGGAGATTTCCGGTCCAATCCAAGCACAAGGACCCAGAGTCCCAGACACACCAACATTTTCAAAGGAGATGACCAGCTCCTAGGGAGGGATGTTGTGACCCCTGTGGTTATGTGGGCTTTGTGATGAAACGTTTGTATTGCTGGACCGACTTGGGGGAGGTTTCCACCTGATTGGTCTTCCAGACTGCAGCGATGGATCTTGAGGGGAATAATTGGCTGATTATTTGGGCTGATAGCTCCTGTGAGCAAGAAGAAAGGAGTCACATGACTTATAGTTTATCACTAAGAACACTGTAGTAAAAAAAGAACAACATCTGAAGTTAAATTACTTTTTTTTTCTCCCATCATCCCTCATCTGAAAGTCTTTCACTCTTAGGTGAACATTGGCAATAGTCAGGCTATACAGTATCTACTGGCTTTTGTTCTACTTCAACTCCCAAAATGCTAATAGCCCCAAATGAGGATCTTTGCCTTTCTTGTTCATTCAGACGAAAGAAGCACACACATTTTCGGTAGCTATGCCAGAATCGGACTTGGTGCCCACTCCCTACAGTATGTGTAAAGTCAACATTCTTATCTGAAAGGCAGAGGCCTTTCAGGTCAGACTTGTGTGATAGGGAGTGGCACCATAGAATGGCAGCTATAACTTCGGACGCAATGCAATAAGAATGTCATCAACAAGGATATGTTTGTCCCAGGCTCTGGAGACAGCCTTGATAACGGCTGTTTACAACAGAGGACAATGCTAGCTTGCGTCGCCTGACAAGGGAACGCAAACAACTTGAGGGTAGTATGGAGTTATCACAGAGCAACTTACCAGCTTTCCTCTGGGATCTCTTCTAGTACGGCGACTCGATCCTGAAACAGAACGTGAAAGAAAATAGTGCCGATTAGTGGAACGATGACCTTACATTGAAGGGATTTGAGGAAACATAAACACCTCACTGTTGTGGGGATGATAACTTTGCTTTGACATCCCGAATGACTTGATTTTAGGTCATATACCCACATGGCAGCGACAAATATAGACAGGCAGCTATCATTTCAAAGGAATTGTGTCTCCTCATTTCTTTGATGGAATGCCCATAGGTAGCTCTTTTACACTTTTAACCCATATACGGGTTGAAAATGGCAGATTTTGACACTGATACGCGCCTAAATCGGAATGCAGTGGCTGTACAGTAACTGCGATTCAGTGCCTTAGGCCGCTGCGCCACTCGGGAGGCCTTTCTTAATTGTCAACTTTTATGATCACAATGCTTAAAATGTACAGTTACAAGATGACATGGCATCATACGCTGGCTATTCTGAACAGAATGGGCCTGTTTGTTGTATTGTGAAGAAATTTGGCGGGGAACACGCATCCGAATGCCCTCGTGGCTCTTTTCTATGCCGATCTGCTTCTCTGAATTGCCTTGTGAAAGCCTAACGCTACAACATCGTATTTTGTAACTTAGCTAGCCATGGGGGCAATAGAGCACGCTTTCAAATGATGCCTACCTGACCAGATTGCGATTTTATAATGGACTGTTTTTGGAATGTGTAAACACCAACAGTAATTGTGTGATGGTGGGGATGCGGGGCAGTGTTCCAAACAAAACAACTACAAGTCTGCTTGCTCTGGTTCCTCAACAGTACAGCTAGGAGAGTTCAAAATAGCACCTTATACTGCCTTACCAAGCAAAAGAGCAGTAACTGCACATTTGGTCAAAAATGAGTTATTTACATTCGTTATACATTAAATATATGCTTTATCATGTAGACAAATAATTTAAAAAAGGCACAAACTGCCATCACCCACATCAGTTACTGCCTTTTACCTTGGTTTCACTGAGCTTTTTGCTGCATTGTCTACGGTTTATCTTGGTATTATTTATTGTTCTTTGGTGACACAAGTATCAAACTATATGACACTGACAGCCTCAAAATAAATACAAATAAATATGTTAACACAAGCGTGTGTAAAAATAATAATAATTGTAATGGAAACGTATTGCAGTGGGTGTACCAAGCCGTCTAGGGTCAAAGGTCATGCCAGAGGTCAGGGTCCAATATTAATAAAAAAAAATTAACCTCATAGTAAGACCGATAACAACACCTCCAATGATCTGCCTACAATTCATTTGGCTGGACAATAAAACAACTTTGAAGTCATTTTTCTCAGTTTCACCCTATGAGCAGTTACTGCTATTTTGCTTGGTAGGGCAGTATAGTTAAAGACTCTTCTTTGAGGCATAAAAGTGCATTGACATTGCTTAGGAACTGTGCACACTTTGGAGAGGTGTGTAGCCACTTGGAGACGCCAGTTAGACCTCAAACAAATTTCTTCTTTTTTTTGTCTTATGTTGCACCTACACCAGATTTTTTCCCATTTATATTCTTATCATGTTACTGAATATATCCAGAGTATTTTTAGATTTCGATAACAACAAATGCGGCGAAAAGTAGAGTTAATGTAAAATGCACATAAAATCAACAGTGTAATCTTTGGATTCAATCTTATGTTTAATTAACTGTTTTGTCCTCACCTATAGTTGAATCATTTTCCCATAATCTCCAAATGGTTTCCTTTCAATGGATACCATGGTTATGTTTTTCATATTCCTTTTGTAAGAAACATTTCTATTTACCTCTATCCATATACGCCAATTCCCAATAATAATAATAATCCCATAATAATAATCTGAGTGTAAAGGGTTCATGAACAGACCCTAATGCCCTGACGAACACGAGCAGTGTTGGTAGATCTTGTAACCTTTTTAATGCTGGGATCTCATCTCAGAAAGCATCTGATCATTTAGCCTAGTTGTACGCCATTGATAAGAGCAGTAGACGACAACACAGGAAGAGGACGACTCAATAACTACAATATCAACTACGGGTACTTGGCAGTCCTCACTTTGATCCTGCAGATGTGCCCGTGTACCAGTACTATGGCTGAATTACGGCATGTCTTCACAGAAATAGGATTATGTCCGTGTGGAATGGCCCTCAGGACAAACCGTATGGAGGAAACTGTCCTCTCTTACCTGCCACTGTGACTTAAAAGAGGAAACCAAGTGGAAGAGAGGTTTGTAGAGGAAGAATGTTAGAAAGAGTGACAGACAGCAAAAGACAGATGAGGCGAGAAGAAGAGGGAGATGGACAGAAAGCAAGAGAGAGAGACCTGTGCAGACACGACGGTGACATTCCAATCATACTCTCAACTCAGCATCTCCCCTATCCGCTAGTGACTATCCTGGAAAGAACCATTTCCAATTGTGGACGTTAAAGAAGAGCATATCTTCCCCATATCTAATCATTGTTCCACTGACTCCATGTCCACCTCTCCAGTCCGTCAGAAATGAGGAGAGAGGCTTAAGCTCGGCTGGAAGGGTCCTTTCCACTGCTCAGGGGCACCACGCCCAGACAGCTTGCTATCTTAAGAGGATTCAGAGAGGAGCGAAAAGTGGCGGACTCCGCTGTTGAGATGGAATCTTCCTCTCCTGAGTGT
This sequence comes from Oncorhynchus tshawytscha, assembly GCF_018296145.1. NCBI lineage: Eukaryota > Metazoa > Chordata > Actinopteri > Salmoniformes > Salmonidae > Oncorhynchus > Oncorhynchus tshawytscha. Next base: position 7,632,383 of record NC_056459.1, read on the forward strand.
GAGGCTAGAGAGAGTGTTGGAATGTGGTCCGACTGTGTTTTCAAAATACTGAAACCCACAGCGTTGATCCAGGCTGACAAGGCCAGGCAGAATGAGTAGAAAGAGCCAGGATAAACACACGCAGATCTTGCGAACACTTATCTCCTGTATACATGTCGTCATGGTATTGATCTAGCCAATATCAACAGAATCATATCTTAGTTGCTTAAATCACTTGGATACTCTGTAAAAGTGTCCAGTAACGTATATCAGAACATGGTTAAAACAGATTCAGTGTATACCTGAGACAGACATTTATAGGCTCAACCAGGTGGAAAAAAATCTGCTCAGTATAAAGAGTGACCTTTACCAGAAACCTACAATGTCAGCACCTGTAATCGCTAATCCCCATCTCACATAGGGGCCTGGCCTGCTGTGCAGCCACTTATCACACTAATCAGGAAACAGTATCTGCCTTTGCACCCGCCAGTCCCTCTCCCAATTAAACAAGTGTGCAGCTGTGTGTGAACCCAGTTGTGCACACAGGGCGGTCTAAACCTGACCAACCAGGTATCTGCTTTCAACAACATACTGCATTCCCCTTGTTCACTGGCTGTCAGCTTGTTAGTTCTCTGGTAGGAAGAAATGTGTGTCATGCTGGTTGGTTATCTGGGGGCTCATCTTCCTGTCTGGATGAAGGTGGTTGGGTTCACATTTGCATCAGAAATCCATGTAACTTTATTTCCCTTTTCCTCGTTTTAACATAGCGTCACTTCCTGTTGAATGTGGAACGAGGAAGAGCTCGGTTTTGTTTGTTTGAAAAGTGTGTTTGAAAGTGTATTGGAAAGTTCTTGGTAGCTAGCTTCTTAGTTTGAATCCCGCGACGCAGTTGGCATCAGTTGCTGGGACTGCTTGTCTCTTTCCAGTGACCCTGCCAACCAAGGACGGGTCTGAGGAGCTATTTGGCGTCGCTGCTAGCCTAGCTGCTAGCTAGTGGGTTTTCTTGAACGCAGCCCGCAACGCGGTTTTGTGGCTGTCTAGATCCCCTCTGTGTGTTGTTTTCAATCTTCCCTGTGACCTGCCCTGTCTGGAACTGCGAGGAGTAACAATGTAACCTACGTTGCTAGCTACCATGACAAAGACCAAAGCCGGCGGGAGTACCGTTGAGGACAGAAGTGTCTCTCTATCACATGTAAAGGGTCTTTTAAACAAACAAAAAAAGACCTACAAGCAGTTATTACAACAACAACAAAATAGCTTCAAGTGTTTTGTCCAAATACTTGTGGATTCTACTAATAAAAGAATGGACGACCTGACCAGAGTGGTCCAGGACCTGAAGAACAGTTTGCAGTTCTCCCAGGGTCAGCACGATGAGTTGAAACAGGAGAACGGCAAGATGACAACAATCTGTAAGTCACTGAGAGAGGACATCAGTTCTGTATGTGAATCCATGACAGATAAATCAGACTCTCGAGGGACAATCAAGGCGGAACAAAATGGTTGTGGACGGAATTGCAGAATTTCCACATGAGACCTGGACAGAGTCTGAGGACAAAGTGAGGGAAATGATCTCTGACAAATTGAGGATGGACCACAGGAAGATTGAGGTGGAGCGTGCCCACAGGACTGGAAAACCTACCACTGGCCCAGGTGATAGGCCCAGGCTAATAGAGGTCAAGTTCCTGAGGTTCAAGGACAAGGAAGCAGTTCTGGAAAGAGCCAAGAACTTGAGAGGAACGTAGATCTTCCTCAACGAGGACTATCCTGAAGCTGTGTGCCAGAAGTGGAAAGAACTGATCCCAGCCATGAAAGCTGCCAGAGAACGTGGGGACATTGCTTAGATCCGTTATGACAGGCTCATTGTCCACCCTCCCTCCCAGAAGCCTGGAAGGGATGAGAGAGCCAAGCCTATGGGTTCGTAGCTTCAACTCCGCAGTACACACACACACCTACTGATTAATGGACTGCTGAATGTATATTTTTTCTCTTGCTTTGTTTGCTCTTTTCAGTATTATGTCTATCTCTGATAAGCTACACAGGAAAGGGCTGAAAATAGCCCATATTAATATATTTAGCATTAGAAATAAGGTTAATGATATCAATAACTTGCTAACATCAGATAACATTCATATATTAGCCATTTCTGAGACTCACATAGATCATTAATTTGATGATACATCAGTAGCATAACAAGGATATAACATCTATAGAAGAGACAGAAATGCTTATGGGGGAGGTGTTGCTGTATATATTCAGAGCCATATCCCTGTAATGCTAAGAGAAGATCTTATGTCAAGTGTTATTGAAGTGTTGTGGTTGCAGATTCACTTGACACATCTAAAGCCTTTTTCTTTTGGTGTGTTGCTATAGGCCACCAAGTGCTAAGTCAGTATCTAAATAATATATGTGAAATGCTTGATAGTGTATGTGATGTAAACAGAGAGGTCTACTTTCTTGGGGACATGAATATTGACTGGTTTTCATCAAGCTGTCTGCTTAAGAGGAAGCTCTTTACTGTAACCAGTGCCCGTAATCTGGTTCAGTTTATTAACTTCTTGGTGACAGGGGGGCAGTATTGAGTAGCTTGGATTAATAAGGTGCCCAGAGTAAACTGCCTGCCACCAGATGCTAATATATGCATAGTATTAGTAGTATTGGATAGAAAACACTCTGAAGTTTCTAAAACTGTTTGAATGATGTCTGTGAGTATAACAGAACTCATATGGCAGGCGAAAACCTGAGAAAAATCCAACCCGGAAGTGGGAAATCTGAGGCTTGTAGTTTTTCAACTCTACCATTCCAATATACGGTGTAAATGGGTTCATATTGCACTTCCCAAGGCCTCTACTAGATGTCAACAGTCTTTAGAACTTTGTTTCAGGCTTCTACTATGAAGGGGGAGGGAATGAGAGGCGATTGAGCCAGGTGTCTGGCAGAGTGCCACAGGCTAGTGACATGCGGTCACGAGAGAGTTAGATCTCGTTCCGTTGCTTTTCTACAGACAATGGAATTCTCCGGTTGGAACATTATTGAAGATTTATGATAAAAACATCCTAAAGATTGATTCTATACTTAGTTTGACAAGTTTCTACGACCTGTTATATAACTTTTTGAACTTTTCGTCCGACGTTCGGCTGGACCTGAACGCGCGTTTGGATTTGTTTACCAAACGCCCTAACAAAAGAAGCTATTTGGATATAAATTATGAACTTTGTCGAACAAATCAAACATTTATTGTAGAACTGGGATACCTGGGAGTGCATTCTGATGAAGATCCTCAAAGGTAAGTGAATGTTTATAATGCCATTTCTTTCTGACTAATGATGACTACACAATATGGCGGATAACTTTTTGGCTGCTTTGTTGTCTGAACGCTGTACTCAGATTATTGCATGGTTTGCTTTTTCTGTAAAGTTTTTTTGAAATCTGACACAGCGGTTGCAGTAAGGAGAAGTGTATCTCTAATTCCATGTATAACACTTGTAATTTCATCAACATTTATAATGAGTATTTCTGTAAATTGATGTGACTCTGCACAATGACCGCATGTTTTAGAACTACTGAACATAACGCGCCAATGTAAAATGAGATTTTTTTATATAAATATGCACTTTAGCGTACAAAACATACATGTATTGTGTAACATGAAGTCCTATGAGTGTCATCTGATGAACATCAAAGGTTAGTGATTAATTTTAACTCTATTTGTGCTTTTTGTGACTCCTCTCTTTGGCTGGAAAAATGGCTGTGTTTTTCTGTGACTTGGTGGTGACCTAACATAATCGTTTGTGGTGCATTCGCTGTAACGCCTTTTTGAAATCAGACACTGTGGCTGGATTAACGAGAATTTTATCTTTAAAATGGTATAAAATACTTGTATGCTTGAGGAATTTTAATTATGAGATGTTTGTTGTTTTGAATTTGGTGCCCTGCACTTTCACTGGCTGTTGGCGAGGTGGGATGCTACCGTCCCACATATCCCAGAGAGGTTAATCAACCTACCAAGGTGCTTACAAACACTACAGGGACAAGATTATCCACATGTATCGATTACATTTTTACTAATACTGTAGAACTTTGTTCTAAAGCTGTATCCGTACCCATTGGATGCAGTGATCACAATATAGTGGCTATATCCAGGAAAGCCAAAGTTCCAAAAGCTGGGCCTAAAATAGGTACAGTGGGGCAAAAAAGTTTAGTCAGCCACCAATTGTGCAAGTTCTCCCACTTAAAAAGATGAGAGGCCTGTAATTTTCACCATAGGTGCACTTCAACTATGACAGACAAAATGAGAAAGAAAATCCAGAAAATCACATTGTAGGATTTTTAATGAATTTATTTGCAAATTATGGTGGAAATTAAGTATTTGGTCACCTACAAACAAGCAAGATTTCTGGCTCTCACAGACCTGTATCTTCTTCTTTAAGAGGCTGCTCTGTCCCCCACTCGTTACCTGTATTAATGGCACCTGTTTGAACTTATCAGTATAAAAGACACCTGTCCACAACCTCAAACAGTCACACTCCAAACTCCACTATGGCCAAGACCAAAGAGCTGTCAAAGGACACCAGAAACAAAATTGTAGACCTGCACCAGGCTGGGAAGACTGAATCTGCAATAGGTAAGCAGCTTGGTTTGAAGAAATCAACTGTTGGAGCAATTATTAGGAAATGGAAGACATACAAGACCACTGATAATCTCCCTCGATCTGGGGCTCCACGCAAGATCTCACCCCGTGGGGTCAAAATGATCACAAGAACGGTGAGCAAAAATCCCAGAACCACACGGGGGGACATAGTGAATGACCTGTAGAGAGCTGGGACCAAAGTAACAAAGCCTACCATCAGTAACACACTACGCCGCCAGGGACTCAAATCCTGCAGTGCCAGACGTGTCCCCCTGCTTAAGACAGTACATGTCCAGGCCCGTCTGATGTTCGCTAGAGAGCATTTGGAAACCAAATGATGAAACCAAAATATAACTTTGGTAAAAACTCAACTCGTTGTGTTTGGAGGACAAAGAATGCTGAGTTTATTCCAAAGAACACCATACCTACTGTGAAGCATGGGGGTGGAAACATCATGCTTTGGGGCTGTTTTTCTGCAAAGGGATTATGGTTGGAGGAAAAGGGGGAGGCTTGCAAGCTGAAGAACACTGTCCCAACCATGAAGCACGGGGGTGGCAGCATCATGTTGTGACGGTGTGTACAATTTTATTTGATTTTACTAATATAGTGATTTTGTCAGATGGCATAGGCAGCTGCTCTATAGAGATCAGATGATGACTTGGAATTAAATAATAAAGTAATTAAATAAAACAAATGTAATATACACAACAAGTGAAATATTTTATTAAAGTAGTGATAAATGTTGGTTAATAAGTGATAAGCAGTAAGGGGCAGTCACTACCATCACGGGACTTTTATTCATAGTTGAATTCTGTGTTGTTACAACATTCAACTCACATAATGCATTTAATGTTTTTTTAAAAATCATTGAAAACTGGGATTATTTTTGAATAATTGAGCAGAAACCGAACCGATCACAAAAAGCGCAAATTGCTCAGCACTACTGCTCTGCTGACAACACTTTAATTAGTGAGGAAGGGGTGAGGAATGAGAACGTGAACATGTACTCCAACAAGCTGGAGATCCAATGACAAAAAAGGGTTTTGAGCAAGGACACCTGTGGTATATTTCTCCTTTTCTGGTTTGTTCAGAACGCCCATGACCCCGAAAGTCTTTAAAAAATTTTTAAAAAGATTTCAGTTGCCAAACGCTGGAATGTTGTCAGCCCGTGTCTGCTTTATCTCTCTTTGCTCTGTCCAATAAAATCAGTACCTTTATCTGTGTGGACGCATATGAAAATCTACAAGAGTTTGCTGAAACAGGGCTTGGGAGTGCAGAGAGTTTGGATGCTACGAACAGAGTGAAGATACTGTACTTGGTAACAATCAGGCGCACAAGTTCTAGGAGGCCAAAGAATGAGAGAAGTGAAAGCGAGGACTGTAGATTCACAGGAAGGGTATTTAGAGACGATGACAGATTGTGTATCAATACACACAGCAGCTGTGTCTGCCAACAGAGCCGTACTGGCTTCTATGGAATAGCGTGGATCAAAAGTAGAACCAAGGGTACTCACGGTATTTTTTTCCGTCTCATGTAGCGGACTCCTACGATGATGAGCACCAGGGCGATAAGCACGCCGATGACGATCCCAGCGATCTGCCCACCACTCAGTCCATCATCCGGTGTTCCCTCCTCTGCGAAATCCCAAGAACAAAGCCATTTATCATCAGCATCATCATCAGAACATCTCAAAGTACTGCAACGGCTTCATACGAGATAAACGTGGACAGTGCTACATGATTTGTAAGTAGAATATCCTTATAACAGTTAGGGTGCGAAGACATCCTAAGAGCCATGGTGCTAAATGGTTGAGTACTACTACAGCCTCCACAATCAAACCTTTGACGGACAGCTTGTGGTTAACGGAGGTGCTCAGCCCGGTGACGGCGTTGCTGGCTTCACAGGTGTAAATTCCACTGTTCGTGGCCACAGCGGCATCGATGCCGTACTCGGCTGTCATCACGCCGGTCAGCGTCCCATTGAACTTCCAGGTGTAAGTGGCAGCAGGGAGAGAGACCGCGGCACACTTCAGCATGACAGGCTCTGTCACCTTTACGGAATTTACCCCCTTCACGGACACAGTCTCAGGACCAACTGTGACACGGAAAGGATCATTTTAGCTTTATGCTTGAAATTCCCCTGGATTTGGCCGTTCTGACCTAAATAATACTACACTGTAGCATACATACAATTTATCATGGATTTAGGTGAAATACAAAGCTTTTCTTTTTGGATACTGTAACATTTATGAACAAAGTAACAGTAGAATATAACGGTAACTTTGTTTAACTTTGATGGCCAGGGTTGCAATTGGTGTTAAGGGTCAGTGAAGAGGTCAGAAGGCCCTTATACTCACAACTGATCACTATCTTGAGGCTGGCAGAGTCTGTGCTCACAGCATTGGTCAGCTTGCACTGGTACTCCCCACTGTCCTCCTTCTGCACTGGCTTGATCGTGATCGAGCTCTTGTCTGCCGAGACCACGACCCTGTTGCTAGGAGACAGTGCCGCGCCATTCTTCAGCCACACTCGGGCGTCGGCGGTGCCGGTGGTTGCCTGGCAGCTCAGGTTGGCCGTGCTGTTACCTGCAACAAGCGTTCCATTGGGGCCTGTGATCTTAGCGCCGGATATGGCCTCTACAAACACAGAGGACAAATTGAGTTAGGGTTTACACAGACCAGATGATAACTCTTAAAGACAGCTGGTTTCACTTACAACTACCAGATTTCAGAGTACTAAAGTATTTACAACGTAAACACCACATGAAGCTTGATGAACTATTCATTAGATTTCAGTTGAATGGATTGGATGATGTCTACTAAATAAAATAAAACATTGTACTTTCATTATACCTTAATGACATTACATCTAACTAACCACTGGGCACACACTGGTTGAATCAACGTTGTTTCCACATCATTTCAATGAAATGACGTTGAACTAACGTGGAATATACGTTGAATTGACGTTTGTGGCCAATGGGTAGCTACTATATCACTGTCCAGCTTATTTCAGGCCATGTTTCCATAAAATGTGACATCAAATAAAATGTTATTATTTTACAATGAGTTTTTGAATGGGCCGATGAACCAAAAACTTGTCAACAAAGCAAAACCAAATTACCTACATGAATAGATAATGAATAGAATAGATAAGTGGAACTAAAGCCAACCTTGCCTTTTTGTTTTGGACAACATGTGAAACCACTGTCTTGTTTATCTCGATCTCTCCTTTCCAGACTAACGAGTGTTGGAAAACTAATGCCAAGATAATATTTTTTAAACACAAAGTTCATGGCCCTCAATGGTGACTCACAACTGCCTAAGCAATACTTTGGTCAATTAGTGTCGAGTCAGGCTTGATGGCAAACATTTTCAGAGGAAAATTCCTATTTCCTCAGCTTTAGTCAGCCATTAAAAGTAAAATGTGTAACTCTATGATTCATGATAGAATAATTGGACTTATTCACTACTTTTTACCAAGTACATGGGAACATTCATAGAATAACTGAAAGGACTGCTAAATGGGCAACAATCCCCATCCCCCAATCTCTCTTCCTTCTAGAAAACAACACCCGACACAAGGACTCAAGGCATTTTGAAAGACCATCCCCCAACCAGGCAGGTTTTAGTCACTCACAAAATGGTAGACTGCCTGTCTTCCGTTGTAAACAGTTTCAGTACACGCAGCACATATTTCGCTAGCTTTAAAAAACTATGAGGGAACCGTACAAAGTTAACATGATACGAGATCACTGTGTTTGAAACTTGTACGGCATGCTTCAAAATCGTATGAAATTCATTCAGTGTTTGGTGTCATGCCTTCAGGGGCACCAAGCCAGGAAACAGGTTTCAGTCTGTCTGCTCATGGCATCACCTTAAAAAAGGATGATACAATCTCTCTGAGACAGGGTTGGAGGACTAACGGCAAATTCTAAAGAAACTGTGTTAAAAGTGGCTGTAACAAACATTAAAATGCAGAAAAGGGTTTTAACAACTTCCTTGTAATTAGTATAACAGTTCAACGAGAACACGTCCGTCTAATAAAATGTCATGAGTAACATCTGAAAAACATGTTTACTGACAAGAACCTCAACTGAACGCAACAACCAGTTTCACTACTTTACGTCCCACTAGAGCAAGATTTGCCTCTCTAGGTCTCTAACAGTATACTGTCCATGGCCCCCTTTTGTATTCACTAAAGCACCCTTCCTATCCATGTATAAAACCTTGATTTCTCATTGGCTCTTGTGGTTCCACTCCTACTCACCGACTACAGTGAACTTGGCTGTTGTGGATTCCAGGTATCGCAAGGTTTTGGCGTTGCTGGCCATGCAGGAGTAGTTTCCACTCTGTGCCACGGCAACGTTGTCCAGTACCAGCTTGGGGCCCACCACACTGAGCGGGACTCCATTGTGGATCCACTGAAGCACAGCCGCAGGGCTAGACTGGGCTGAGCAGGTCAATGTAATGTTGGAACCCTTCTTTTGGATCTCAGCGGTGGGGGTGACTGTCATGGCGATGTTTTCTGGCCCATCTGCAAATATATTGGAAAATAGTTACGTTCGGGCTGTTGTTAACCTAGTGGTTAGAGCGTTGGACTAGTAACCGGAAGGTTGTGAGTTCAAACCCCCGAGCTGACAAGGTACAAATCTGTCGTTCTGCCCCTGAACAGGCAGTTAACCCACTGTTCCCAGGCTGTCATTGAAAGTAAGAATGTGTTCTTAACTGACTTGCCTGGTTAAATAAAGGTTAAAAAAAATAAAAATGGAGGCCTAAGGCTGCAAACCACAATGTAGCAGCTCATAAAATCTTAACAAAAACGATCCCCTCCCAGGTGCTCTATTCAGAGGGGCTATGACGAAATGTAGATCTTATCTGAACTGCATTTTCCTGTCGCCCGCATTGTAATGGCCTGATCTGGATGCCTGATTTACATCCGCCTGCTGCAGACTGTTACAATATAGAAAACGGCTGGCTTGACTTATTCTAAATCCAGCACACAAAATAATTGATCTACTGCTCAATATCATATCTAAGTGTTGATAAAACTAGTGCTCGGAATGTTGGTGTGATTTCAGCATAACCGTCAGTCCACAGGGATGGTGTAAACAGAAGAGGGGTGTAGAAACGCCCACCGGGAGTGTACCAAGTCACACAAAGCCTCCTAAGACTCTAGACTAAACTCTTCCTGAACCTTTCAGATAGCCTGGCAGAGACGTGAGTGGAATCAATGGATAAGAATATTAGCCTGGTCCCAGATCCGTTTGTGCTGTCTTTATAACAATGACGAGACAGCACAAACAGATGTCAGACCAGGCTATAAGAACATATGTACTTACAGGTGACAGTGAGGTTGAAGGGGGCACTGTTATCACTCTCTAGATTGTTGAAGGCCGTGCAGTAGATGGGTCCGACCAGATCCTTCCTGAACACTCCAGCCACGGTCAGCACTGTGGAGTTTGCACTCAAGGTCACATGCTTCCCGTCGGTGACCAGCGGGGTGGTGCCGTTGAGCCACTTGTACGTGAGGAAGGAGCCTTTGGCCGAACAGGTCAAGACCACAGTGCTGTTGAACTCGACCACTTCGTTCAGGTTGGACGTGATGGTCACGGCGGAGACCGGTTCTGAAGAGGGGAGGCCGGAGGTAGAGGAAGGTGAATGGGAGGATGAAGTGACGTGATGGACAAACAGGTCAAGGGGCGTCAGGGTAGCTGTTAAGTAGGTACTTGCGTTTTGAGGCAGAGGGAGGGGAGAGTGGCGGATTAATGAAGCTGTACTGTAAGGCTAAGCAGCGTCATTTGGTAGTAGAAGACGAGGGGGAGGGAGCGAAAGCATTAAACTCCTGAATAGTAAATAACAGGTTGTCAGCAAAGACTTTCTGAATATGTTGTGAACCAGACGACGGCTCACTCAATGGTTGTGATGTCATAGACTAAACTGCATTTTACTGACCCAAAATACACAGGGGTCATTTCAATCTGACCTAATAAAATAGTATATAACCTTTTAGTGGTTTTACACTGTGCAATAACCTGAAAGCCATTTTCTCTAGTTCTGACTCATCATTGCCATCCTTCAAAGCTTTGAGTATGTGGCGCAGCACGTGAACGGGGGCGAATGAAGGACATTACTACTTTACAGGAGAGGCATTTCAAAGTTTTAAAAAATGGTTTTACAACGAAATGCATTTTTTAGGGCAGAAATGCCTTCTTGAACATGTGAACTTTCATACGCCTTCATAACAAACCAGTATAATAATAACAAACCAGTATACTAATAACAAACCAGTATACTAATAACAAACCAGTATACTAATAACAAACCAGTATAATAATAACAAACCAGTATACTAATAACAAACCAGTATAATAATAACAAACCAGTATACTAATAACAAACCAGTATACTAATAACAAACCAGTATACTAATAACAAACCAGTATACTAATAACAAACCAGTATACTAATAACAAACCAGTATACTAATAACAAACCAGTATACTAATAACAAACCAGTATACTAATAACAAACCAGTATAATAATAACAAACCAGTATACTAATAACAAACCAGTATACTAATAACAAACCAGTATAATAATAACAAACCAGTATACTAATAACAAACCAGTATACTAATAACAAACCAGTATACTAATAACAAACCAGTATAATAATAACAAACCAGTATACTAATAACAAACCAGTATAATAATAACAAACCAGTATACTAATAACAAACCAGTATACTAATAACAAACCAGTATACTAATAACAAACCAGTATACTAATAACAATGTTAAATTACGAGCCTAGTTGGTAAGGCATGAAAAAAGACATGAACTTTCCCACTAGCCGTGATTGGTTGAAATAATAGAGGGGCTGGACATGGAGAGGGATGACTTCTGGTCTGCCATGTCACAGGCTGCAATCGAACCAACGAGTGTTTTTTTAAAACTCAAAACAAGACATGGTATCAAGAACGAGATAAAACTATCTGAAATGAGACACCTACGATTCCCCACATGGCAGCTTCTTGTCATTGTCGCTAGCTCTCTGACCGTTCAGAATCACACCATCATTTTTGTGACGTTGTCAGCCAACCGTCTGTAGACGGACAACTGTACCCATTGTGAATTCGTAATGCTGCAATATGTAGCTTTTTGGGAGATCTGACCAAATTCACATAGAAATGTGAGTTATAGATCTGTCATTCTCATTGAAAGCAAGCCTACGAAGCAGTAGATCTATTCCATGTGAGCTATTTCTCTCTTCCGGTTAAGTTTAGTTATTGCATATTTTATATTCAGTTTTGTACACCAGCTTCAAACAGCTGAAAATGCTATATTTTTGCTAATGGAAAATATGTTTTGCAGTGGTTTAGATGGTACAATGATTCTCTACACTAAACATGCTTGTTTTGTCACATAAACTGAAATTAGGTGAACTATTAGAGTTTTTGCAACCAGGAAATAGTGCAGCTTTAAAGATAACGGTGGGGCTAAGGCTTAAGAGGGTGTGAACAATGCTGAATGGGTGTGAACAAAGAACAGCTCTCTGACAACTGTGAAGACTTTGAAAGGCTTTTCCTCAAAACTGGGAATACCAGATTATCAACTTTTAAAGCAGCATAACTTTCCAATAGCTTTCTTCGACTGTAGTTTATGCTATACCATTACGAAGCTCTGTACTTTTATGCAATGTAAAAAATAAAAAATAAACCGATATCAATAACAATAAGCGTGTTCTGTTTTGGTAATAATCTGAGGGATGGGGGCTGGAGAAATGTAACCACTCTCAAATTCACAGACATAGCTATGGATGCAAGGACTGACCATCCATGATATCAAAATGAAAAGTTCAGCAATGTTCTACACTGCCGTTCAAAGGTTTGGGGTCACTTAGAAATGTCCTTGTTTTTGAAAGAAAAGCACATATTTTTGTCCATTAAAATAACATCAAATTGATCAGAAATACAGTGTAGACATTGTTAATGTTGTAAATGACTACTGTAGCTGGAAACGGCTGATTTCTAATGGAATATCTACAGAGGCATACAGTGGCCCATTTTCAGAAACCATCACTCCTGTGTTCCAACAGCACGATGTGTTAGCTAATCCAAGTTTCTCATTTTAAAAGACTAATTGATCATTAGAAAACCCTTTTGCAATTATGCTAGCACAGCTGAAAACTGTTGTTCTGATTAAAGAAACAATAAAACTGGCCTTCTTTAGACTAGTTGAGTATCTGGAGCGTCAGCATTTGTGGGTTCGATTACAAGCTTAAAATGTCCAAAAACAAAAACCTTTCTTCGGAAACTCGTCAGTCTATTCTTGTTCTGAGAAATGAAGGCTATTTCATGTGAGAAATTGCCAAGAAACTGAAGATCTCTGTGTACTACTCCCTTCACAGAACAGCGCAAGTAGTGTAAGTAGTGTAAAGTTGTTTTCTTCAAGAATCCTATGCTACATATCATTACTTTATCCAAAAAATGTACTGATTGCCCATTTAATTTTACATACAGTGCATTCAGAAAGTATTCAGACCACTTGACTTTTTCCACATTTTGTTACGTTACAGCCTTATTCTAAAATGTCATTATGGGGTATTGTCTGTAGATTCCCTCATCAATCTACAGACAATATCCCATAATGACAAAGCAAAAACTATTTTTTAGAAATGTTTGCAGATTTAAAAACATGAACTGAAATATCACATTTACGGAAGTATTCAGACCCTTTACTCATGACTTTGTTGAAGAACCTTTGGCAGCGATTAGAGCCTTGAGTCTTCTTAGGTATGACGCTACAAGCTTGGCACACCTGTATTTGGGGAGTTTCTCCCATTCTTCTCTGCAGTTCCTCTCAAGCTCTGTCATGTTGGATGGGGAGCATTGCTGCATGGCTTTTTTCAGGTCTCTCCAGAGATGTTCGATTGGGTTCAAGTCCAGGCTGTGGCCGGGCAACTCAAGGACATTCAGAGACTTGTCCAGAATCCACTCCTGCGTTGTCTTGACTGTGTGCTTAGGGTTGTTAACCTGTTGGAAGGTGAACCTAGTCTGAGGTCCAGAGCGCTCTGGAGCAGGTTTTCATTAAGGACTTTGCTACGTTCATCTTTCCCTTGATCCTGAATATTCTCCCAGTCCCTGCTGCTAAAAACATCCCACAGCATGATGCTACCACCACCACGCTTCACCGTAGGGATGGTGCCAGGTTTCCTCCAGATGTGACGCTTGGCATTTAGGCCAAATCTTGGTTTCATCAGACCAGAGAATCTTGTTTCTAGCCACTCTACCATAAAGGCCTGATTGGTGGAGTGCTGGTTGTCCTTCTGGAAGGTTTTCGCATCTCCACAGAAGAACTCTGGAGCTCTGTCAGAGTGACCATCGGATTCTTGGTCACCTGCCTGACCTAGGCTCTTCTCCCCCCGATTGCTTGATTTGGCTGGGTGGCCAGCTCAAGGAAGAGTCTCGGTGGTTCCAAACTTCTTCCATTTAAGAATGATGGAGTCCATTATGTTCTTGAGGACCTTCAATGCTGCAGACATTTTTTGGTACCCTTCCCCAGATACGTGCCTCGACACAATCCTGTCTCGGAGTTCTGTGCACAATTCCTTCAACCTCATGGCTTGGATTTTGCTCTGACATGCACTGTCAACTGTGGAACCTTATATAGACAGGTGTGTGCCTTTCGAAAATCATGTCCAAGCATTTGAAATTACCACAGGTGGACTACAATCAAGTTGTAGAAACATCTCAAGGATGATCACTGGAAACAGGATGCACCTGAGCTCAATTTCGAGTCTCATAGCAAAGGATCTGAATACTTATGTAAAGATGGTATTTCTGTTTTTTTAAACCTGTTTGTGCTTTGTCATTATGGGATATTGTGTGTAGATTGACTAGGACATTTTTTTATTTAATCTATTTTAGAATAAAGCTGTAACGTAACAAAATGTGGAAAAAGTCAAGGGGTCTGAATACTTTCCGAATGCACTGTAAAGGGAAATTGCATCACATAGGCTGTGTCTAGCTGAGATATGGCAAAACTGATTTGTGATCCTGGCATAAGCATCAATCCAGGAAACGTCTTGTGACACACACACACACACACACACACACACACACACACACTGTTTCCTAGCTCTGTAGCAGGTAGCCTAGTGGTTAAGAGTGTTGGGCCAATAACTGAAAGGTTGCTGGTTTGAATGCCCGAGCTGACTAGGGTGAAACATCTTTTGATGTGCCCTTGAGCAAAGCACTTAACTCGAATTGCTCCTGTAAATTGCTCTGGATGTGTGTTTGCTAAATGACTAAAAATGAGCTCTGAATGCTGAATGGCTGACAGCCGTGGTATGTCAGCAGAAGGGTTGCAAGATCGAAGGTAAAAATCTGTCGTTCTGTCCATGAACAAGGCAGTTAACCCACTGTTCCTAGACTGTCATTGAAAATAAGAATTTGTTCTTAATTAACTGACTTGCCTAGTTAAATAAAGGTAAAATGAAAATAAAAAAAGTCAGACCATCTACCATGGGTACGACAAAACATGTATTTTTACTGCTCTAATCACATTGGTAACCAGTTTATAATAGCAATAAGCCACCTCGGGGGTTTGTGGTAGACGCAACGTCGTGGTTAAGAACAACCCTCTTTTCCAAGCTAAAGGGCCACGCCCTTAAGATGGATATAAAACCCTGAGTCTTAAGCATCTTTTCAGGTTATTTCTCACTTTGATAGTTTTTGCCTTTTGACATGAACCATTTTTTTGCTACTCGTCTAAAATATTTTTTAGGCAATTATACATCAAAATGTATTTGTGGGGAGGGGCATACCTATCATCCAGGTAGGGCCTACTTGGGAATAAATAGAATAGACGAAAACAGTTGGTTGTAAATAACAATAAAGTTGATTTTGGAAAACAAATGCCAAAATGCGTAGGCTACTTCGGGTATTTTACGCATTCAAAGAACGTTTTACGCATGCTTGCAATCAACGACTTTCTGTACTCACCTAGAACTCTGAGCAACGTTGCACCTGTGCGCTGTACTGCAGCACTAGTGACCATAGTCACTGCATAGTCTCCGACATCCTTTGCCGTCAAGGATGCCAGATTTAATACGCCGGTGGATGAATTCAGTGATACTCTTCCTGCGTAACCAGCGCCAACTGTCTCTCCTTTGGGCGCAGAAGTGACAACAGGTACAAGTCCACTACCACCGTTGAAATTCCAAGATACTGTGATAAAGTTGCCAACATCTGTGGGGATGATAATGGTTTTGAACGTGACGTTCTTTCCCTGTACTCCCTCCAAGGGCCCGGCTGGCAGTACGCTCTGCCCGTTGCAGCATCCTGAGAGAAACCGGTTTGAATGCAGGTGTTCACTTCAACATACAAGTGTGTGATAGACATCAAGACAGGAGCAAGCTATTCGCAATGGACTAGCGAACAGTTATAAATAAGGTTTGCCTATTATTGGTCTGAAAAAGGCATTATACTAGAACAACGGCAATGCACCTCCTGATGCGCCAACAAAAAACAAACCCAGCCATCACATCTCAAAGTATTTTGTATTCACTAGTAAATGTAGGCCTAAATATAATGAATATATTCATTAATCTTACCAACAGCTGACAGCAAAATGACAAGCGACCTCAAATGAAACAAATCCATCCCAGATGTCTGGAACCCTTCTTGCGACAGAGAATAATGCGGGCTCACCTGTCGCTTTTACGAACTGAATGAGTACTCACTTCCTTACGGGTACACACCCAGTAAAGGTGTCGACATCAGAAAACCCGCCTCTTTGAATGGATTTATACCCTTTACATACCACACTCTACTTTGACGTACTACAAACTATTATTACCACTAAGAATGAACAAATCAAATAAATTATAATGTCGAGTTGAATACCCAAAATATGTCAAATAGCCGAACAATTTATGCCAAGTCATCATATACGCTCATAGAGGCTACTATTACTGTAAGTTTAGCAATTCAACCATTAAGTAAATCTAAATACAATGTATTGCTTGAAAAATAGGAATTACTATAGCTTTCCACGTGGCAAACAAAGACACAAAATACATGTATTATTTCAAAAGATATTCACCCCATACCCTAAAAAGCGTTGTAGGCAAGTCTACTGCAATTGTTTTAGGTAAATGTTGATTTTGCCATCTGCCTTGACTGTGCTGACAC
Organism: Oncorhynchus tshawytscha; assembly: GCF_018296145.1. NCBI lineage: Eukaryota > Metazoa > Chordata > Actinopteri > Salmoniformes > Salmonidae > Oncorhynchus > Oncorhynchus tshawytscha. The sequence goes on from NC_056459.1 coordinate 7,649,188, forward strand.
CCAGTGGAATATACCAGACAAGGTTTCAGCTTGATAGTTCAGTTGTACACGAGGCAAAATGTCTAGGCCTGGAATTTCCCGAGACTAGGTCTTGGAGGCAGAATATCAGACAGAAATAAAGAAATATATTCTGGACAATAAAGTATCTATTCTATTCTACTGTACAGGGTACATCGTTGAGGTCTCTCATGACCCTGTATAGATGTGCGAGTCCAGTGCACCACATCCTGTGTAACAGACCACCAACACCACAGCTCGAGACAGCAGGAACTGGAATCTTCCATGTACATTCATATGAGTTGCGTTACACTAACCTGACAATCTGGGAAATGTCTCATTAAAGAAATGTCTCATTAAAGTTATTACAATTTGGGAAATGTCTCATGTGACTTTAAATGGGGCAATCTGCAGTTGCTATGTCCATGTTTGGACTAAATTAATGATACGTCCCCATTTATTCTTGAAGAATATAACGCATAAATGCCTCATGAGTTTACCTCAACTGTCGTACCACATCAGAACTCCAAATACAAGCTTGTTTCACAATGTTTATAAACAAAGTAAGTGTAAACAAACACTGTATAGCCTCAAGACATGGTTAAAACTATCATTTTGATATCATGGATGGTCAGTCCTTGCATCCGTAGCCCTGTCTATGAATTTGAGAATGGTTATATTTCTCCAGACCCCATCCCTCAGCTTTTTCCTGAGACAGTACGCATTGTTATTCTTTCAACTGCAGGTTGGCCCCTTTAAGGAGTCAGATGAATAAAGAACACATTTGCATTTTCCTGTTTGCCTCTATACCTTGACTATACTGACACACAGTAGCAGAGGTTAGCATAACATACTCCGGTGTGGAGTGGCTGCATTACACTGTTAGCTGATCCTGTGTCAGATTAGTGATAACCTCATACTGTGTGAGGTTGTGACTGTGGTAAAAGAAGCTGACGGTTGGCATGGGGATGTTATACAGTGAAAATCTATCAAATCTTTCTATCCCAAATAAAAATATGTTTGCACACAAAAACAGACATAAAGCCAGACATAGTAGTTTGTCTATAGTTAATATTTATTTTATATACCTTTGTGTCTATGTTCTAAATACTTCATAATACAGTTAGTACATAGAAAATACTTTTAGTAAGCACTGTAGTAATGTAGTACAATAGTTCTGTTACAGTCTATCTGTCTGTTTGTTTGTGAAAGAGTGTGTGTGTGTGTCCCCTGAACCTCTTCGGGGCTTGTGGGATAGGTCAAGTCCTCCCATCAGATCCAAGTGAAAGAGAGAGAGAGAAGGTTGAAAGCCAAACTGGGCAACTTGAACACACCACCTGGTTGGAGAAGGGTTCTGATGGGAGGGGAGAGAAGAGGTAGAAAATGGTGAATGGGAGAAGAAGTGATGGGGAGGGCAAGAAATTGATGAGGACATACATATTGAAATAGTAATGGCATCTTCTTGTAGGCACCAACTCCGCCACGGTTTGTTAGACAAAGCCTATGTGGGAAGGAATGGCATTTTTGGAAAAAGCCGAAAGCAAGGTCTGTGTTAAAACACAGGCTTAGGAGATCTTATACATTTGTTCTGTGAGATCATTTTCATCAGCTGAAGACACTTTTTGTGATTTTTAAAGCATGAATTCAGTGACACTCTTCCAGCGTAGCCAGCGCCAACGTTCTCTCCTCTGAGCGTGACAACCTTGTACACTGCCAGCGTTGAAATTCCATGCTGCAGTGATAAAGTTGACCACATCTGAGGGTTTTAGGGCGGTGTGAACGTGACGTTCTTTCCCAGTACTGCAAACACAGGGCCAGCTGGCAGTACTCGCTCTCCATTGCAGCATCCTGAGAGAAACCAGTTTTACTGTAGCATACAAGTGTGTTATGGAGAACAACAAATAAACATTAAACCTAAACTACACCACATGACCAAAAGTATGTGAACACCTGCTCGTCAGAACATCTCATTCCAAATTCATGGGCATTAATATAGAGTGAAATGGAGAGAAAAAAACAGGAGCTGGCGCACACCCAGAAAACGTATTTTTCGCGGAGGTGCTGACTAACGGCGATTAAACTATAAACTATCAAAATAAAGAGAGTCGCACACTTCATATATAAACTCCCAGTCATTTATTGGGTATTTACCAACGTCTCGGAATCACTGCGCCTTCTTCAAGGTCTTAATATGGAGTGTCAAGATAGATCAAATCCACCCAATACACGAAGAACGTTTGTTTTCTCAGCTCCCTTATTTAATACGACGGCTGTCATCAAAAGGACACGTGACCTCATATGAAACAAATCTATCCAGGACGTCTGAAACCCTTCTAGTGACAGGGAAAAGGCCATGCTACTTGTCGATCTTACCGACTCTCCAGACTTGTATGGCTGTGTCAGTGCAGTGCCCAACATCCTGTGTGACAGACCAACAACGACACAACTAGAGCTAGCAGAAACAGGTAACTTTGGGATTTGAAATCACTTCATGTTCGTGCGCACACAGGCACGGACATATGCAAAGACACCAGATTCAGAGGTTTGTATACAGTTTTTTATTCCAAATAACTTTGTGTTGCTATATATTTAACGTAAGAGGACTGTGACCCTCCTTCAGTACCCCACCCTTCAATAGTAATAATAATAATAACAATATAATCATAATAATATACAATTGTCCTCATTTTCTTATTATAAACTGTGTGGTTCGAGCCCTGAATTCTGATTGGCTGACAGCCGTGGTATATCAGACCATACATCATTGGGGCAGCAGGTAGCCTAGTGGTTAGAGCGTTGGGCCAGTAACCGAAAGGGTGCTAGATCGAATCCCCGAGCGGACAAGGTAAAAATCTGTTGTTCTGCACCTGAACCAGCAGTTAACCCACTGTTCCTAGGCCGTCATTGTAAATAATAATTTGTTCTTAACTGACCTGCCTAGTTAAATGAAGATAAAAAATATATATATATTAAAATCATGGGTTTAACAAAACATTTATTTTTACTGCTCTAATTTACGTTGGTAACCAGTTTATTGATCACAATAAGGCACCTCAGGGGTTGGTGGTATACGGCCAATATACCATGGCTCATGGCTGTATGCAGTCACTCCTCATTGCATCATGTGAAAGAACAGCCCTTAGCCGTGGTATATTGGCCATATACCATACCTCCTCGGGCCTTATTGCTTAAATAATCCATTTAGCACAAAAAAAAGAAGCATAAAATATGACTAAATGCACTCTGACCCATCCTTTCCTCTGTACGTACGCACTCACACAACCTTATGTCCCCCATATGAATCATACAGAACGCACATTAACACAGGTTTCCTCTTACCATTGGCTAAGACAGGACTGTGCAATACGTTTCTCCTATCCTGCTTCGTATAACTATATATGATCATCAGTTTGTCTCTTTTGTCATTCCTTTTTACCTTGCTCTTTATATCCAGTTTCTTAAATTCTGATCTGTTTGAAGGATTCACAACATGTCGTGCTGTTAAACTGTGCTCTGTGGCTCTGTTTTTCTGTAATTGGATGGGGCTCCGATACACAAACTCTGTCGTTAAAACTCCGTGGCAAAACCGGCTTGTTGGAAAGCAGTGGAAAAGCAAAGTCACACACTGCTACTGTAACAAGCCAACATGGACTGTAATATTGAATCATTTGATCTGGGGCGTACTGTCAATATATGTTTCAGATGTTGACCTTTGAACTTTGTTCCCGGGCTTATGATTGGTTGGAAAGCGACCTCATTTGGTCATGATCTCCACATCTGCTTCTCAAGGATCTTTAATGACAAACCAAAAACATGAGTCAATAACTACACAGTGACCGAGAAAACCAATGACGACAATACAAATATATAACGAAAGAAAGATAGAAAATAAATTAGGCGAGTTACACTCAGAGAAAGCCTCTTTTTTTTTTCCTTCATCGTCTGGTTTTACATGTCCCAGAATTCCAAAGTTCAAGCTCTTGCAGCAGCTCTGGGGAAAAATATGCATCTTTTTGTGAGAACCAACTTCTCTAAGCGCAAGAGTTTCTGTGTACGTGTGTCCGTGTGTGAAGTCTCTATGGTCCCCTGAACCTCTCCAGCGCTTGTGGGATAGGTCAAGTCCTCCCACCAGATCCAAGTGAAAGAGTGAGGGGTCAAAAGCCAAACCAGGCAGCTTGAACACGTCTATGCATACTGTGGAACGGGCACCACATGGTCTCTCAATGCACCGTAGGCAGCTAACGGTCGTGTGTGGTCAAAAGTCCATTTCCACTCCATAGACAGCCTGTGGCATAGCAGATCAAAGTGGAGACCATGGGTTGGTTTAACATGCCCGTCTCACGGGAGCTGTGGCAGAAGAGCATAGACTAGCGAGGGAGCAATGTGAAGGCCCCTCCTGAAGTCTCTCAGTGTCTGAATATACCATCTAGTCCATTTTGAACCAGTCTCCTGTTTTAGCACGACTCCTGGTTTAAGAGGACTGTGTTGACTGGGTTGGTATCTGGAGAATGAACCCTTCTCCACCCCCTCAAACGGATCAGAGTGGTTTGATTCTGCCGTGTCAATACGCTACAAGCTTACAGCCCCCTCCGCTCCTCGTTCCTACGCGTTTCTCTGCAAATACCCTGACCTTTGACTTTTAACCCTCGACTATTATCACGTCTGACCCCTCCGTTCCTCAGTCTTGTTTCCCGAGCAGCAGGTCTGTGGTGGGCGTCTTGGCCGGCGGTAAGGGCCGCGGAGGGGGTGTGGGCTTAGGTTTGGGCCGCCTGGGGCTCACTGTGTCGCAGCCACCCCCATCGCTGTCGGTAGAGGAGGGGGGTGGGGGTGGCGGGAGGCGGGGCAGGGACAGAGAAGAGTGTGGGCCGAGGTGGGGCGGGATGCGTGAGAAGGACGATGCCGACCTCAGGTTCTGGATGCGCCGGCACTCCTGGCAGATCCGCACGTGGGCACAGCTCCGGGAGGGTGGCGCTGTGGCAGCAGCGGGCGGGGGAGGGGGCGGCGTAGTGTTGGAGCCCAGATGGTCCTCCAGGAGGCGCTGTGGCCCCGGGCCCATGTCTGAGGGCCCCCCTCCTACGGCCCCGCACGCCCCCCCTGCTGCTCCCCCTCCGCCTGTCAGGGGGCCCGAGCCACTGTAGAGCTTGCCGTTGCTGAGACGCATCTCGCGGACTAGGCGGATGGGTCTTGGGACACCCAGCTGGAGGCGGGTGGGGTGGCGCAGGACACCGCCAGTGCTGGCCAAGGGCCGCCGCCGCCGAGAGCGTGAGGTCTTCTTACAGGAGATGGCGTTGCGGAACTCGGTCAGCATCTCGTGACACACTGACATCTAGGAGAGAGAGAAGAGAAGTGTTAGAGCGAGGGAAGACAGAGAGAGAGAGAGAGAGAGAGAGAGAGAGAAAACGACAGCGAGATGGAGAGGAGGGATAGGGAGATGAATGTGAATGTGAGAGGGAGAGAAACAGAAAGAGAGAACGAAAGAGAGAGAGAGAAAGAGCGAGAGAAATGGAGAGAAATCGTCTGAGCTTAACTAAACATGTTGCACTGTGCAAATGCAGTGTGACCTCCGAACAATGGAAATACGACTCATGAGTAGCTTACCTCCAGTGACACTGACACATATTCAAAAGGATCTCAAATAGAGAATGAAGATAGAGATGGAGAGAGGGAGACAACTGAAACCGGAACCACGAAAACAAACAGAGCAGCAGGCGGAGATAAAGCAGGAGCAAATGAAAGTCACAAACAGTGTTGTACCCAGACGCCAATGAAATAAAATGAAACAAAGGACTAGCAGGCGGAATAACAATGGCAAACACAGAGAGCGAGAGAGACAGAGGAGTGAGGGATAGAGAGCGAAAGAGAGGGGGAGAGTACTGAATCACAGACAGCCTAGAGAGCGGGGAAAAAGAGAAGAAAGGAAACGCAGACATCGACCATCACCGTCTGTTTGCTTGCAACCATGTACACATCAACACGGCGGCACCAAATCAACACTCACTGCACTGCACTGCACACCGGGAGGTGTGTTGCCATAGTAACCTACTGGAGGGTGTCTGTGGTTTTGGCCGGGGCAGCAGTGAGGGCGTACCTCGTCTGTCTCTGCCGAGCGGCGGGTGGACCAGACAAACTCCATGATGGCCACGAACACGGCGATGATGAGGCCGCAGATCAACACCACGAAGATGCCCCCGATGTTCTCCATGCCCAGACCTGGGGAGGAAACGATGCAGGCAGTTCTAACACACGGATAGAGGGGTAGTGGTAGGGCTGTGTGTTGACCCATACACTGGCACACACATATGGGAAACATAGGCCGTAACAGGATCATCAGAGCCCTCTAATACTCTCTATACAAAACCTGAGGGGGAGGAAAGCTTGATGAACCTTGTAGCATAATGTCCCCACAGAGAGTGTGGTGTGTGTATGTGTGTGTCTGTGTGCAATTCAACAAGTCTGCACTCATTGACTTAATAAGCTCGTATCACTGTGTCCGCATCCCAAATTGTTCCCTATTCACTATATAGTGCACTACTTTCGACACATAGGCCTCTGGTTGAAAGTAGTGCACTATATAGGGATTAGGGCACCATTTGGGACCTGCACTATGTCTTAGTGTGGGCTGCCTAAGGTGCAACACACAAACAACATCTAGCGTCCTCTGTCTTCTTCTGTATCGTCCAGTCTGTTGCTTGTAGCTATCTAAGCATTTTGAATGAGAGAAGGGGTAGCAGATGTCAAAATTAAACAGAAGCTGAAATGAAAATAAGAAATATTTTAGAAAAGGGGAAATGTCTACCACACAGGCAAGGAAAATACACTGCTCAAAAAAATAAAGGGAACACTTAAACAACACAATGTAACTCCAAGTCAATCACACTTCTGTGAAATCAAACTGTCCACTTAGGAAGCAACACTGATTGACAATAAATGTCACATGCTGTTGTGCAAATGGAATAGACAACAGGTGGAAATTATAGGCATTTAGCAAGACACCCCCAATAAAGGAGTGGTTCTGCAGGTGGGGACCACAGACACCTTCTCAGTTCCTATGCTTCCTGGCTGATGTTTTGGTCACTTTTGAATGCTGGCGGTGCTTTCACTCTAGTGGTAGCATGAGACAGAGTCTACAACCCACACAAGTGGCTCAGGTAGTGCAGCTCATCCAGGATGGCACATCAATGCGAGATGTGGCAAGAAGGTTTGCTGTGTCTGTCAGCGTAGTGTCCAGAGCATGGAGGCGCTACCAGGAGACAGGCCAGTACATCAGGAGACGTGGAGGAGGCCGTAGGAGGGCAACAACCCAGCAGCAGGACCGCTACCTCCGCCTTTGTGTAAGGAGGAGCAGGAGGAGCACTACCAGAGCCCTGCAAAATTACTTCCAGCAGGCCACAAATGTGCATGTGTCTGCTCAAACGGTCAGAAACAGACTCCATGAGTGTGGTATGAGGGCCCGACGTCCACAGGTGGGGGTTGTGCTTACAGCCCAACACCATGCAGGACGTTTGGCATTTGCCAGAGAACACCAAGATTTGCAAATTCGTCACTGGCGCCCTGTGCTCTTTACAGATGAAAGCAGGTTCACACTGAGCACATGTGACTGACGTGACAGTCTGGAGACGCCGTGGAGAACGTTCGGCTGCCTGCAACATCCTACAGCATGACCGGTTTGGCGGTGGGTCAGTCATGGTGTGGGGTGGCATTTCTTTGGGGAGCCGCACAGCCCTCCATGTGCTCGCCAGAGGTAGCCTGACTGCCATTAGGTACCGAGATGAGATCCTCAGACCCCTTGTGAGACCATATGCTGGTGTGGTTGGCCCTGGGTTCCTCCTAATGCAAGACAATGCTAGACCTCATGTGGCTGGAGTGTGTCAGCAGTTCCTGCAAGAGGAAGGCATTGATGCTATGGACTGGCCCGCCCGTTCCCCAGACCTGAATCCAATTGAGCACATCTGGGACATCATGTCTCGCTCCATCCACCACAGACTGTCCACAGACAGTCCAGGAGTTGGCGGATGCTTTAGTCCAGGTCTGGGAGGAGATCCCTCAGGAGACCATCTGCCACCTCATGTGGGAGCATGCCCAGGCGTTGTAGGGAGGTCATACAGGCACGTGGGAGGCCACACACACTACTGAGCCTCATTTTGACTTGTTTTAAGGACATTACATCAAAGTTGGATCAGCCTGTAGTGTGGTTCACCACTTTAATTTTGAGTGTTACTACAAATCCAGACCTCCATGGGTTGATAAATTTGATTTCCATTAATAATTTTTGTGTGATTTTGTTGTCAGCACATTCAACTATGTAAAGAAAAAAGTATTTAATAAGAATATTTAATTCATTCAGATCTAGGATGTGTTATTTTAGTGTTCCCTTTACTTTTTTGAGCAGTGCATGTTCACACACAAACAACCAACACACACACACACATTTTCCCCGAAGTCGGTCCCTCTCCTTGTTCGGACGTCACCGACCTTCTAGCCATCACTGATCCATTTTTCATTTTCCATTGGTTTTGTCTTGTCTTCCATCACACCTGGTTCCAATCCCATCAATTCCATGTTGTGTATTTAACCCTCTGTTTCCCCTCATGTCCTTGTGGGTGATGGTTTGTTGTATGTATTGGTGCTATTATGTTCTGGTGTGCAACGGGTTTTGTAGCCACTTTCATTATTTTTGTATATTTTGGTTTTCGGATTTTGTGAGCACTTATTAAACGACTCCGTTTATACCAAGTTCATTCTTCTGCGCCTGACCTCCCTGCCACCAGCACGCACCCATTACAAAAATGTGGTAATCATAGCAGTAATTAAATAAATCTTCCAAATGTGGTTTGTTCTTAATGCTGGAACCCTTCATGGTGAATTTGCCAAGTCTGTGTGCAATATTACAACAACCAAGAAGTTACTGCAAACCATGAACACATTTGTTTTGTCTCAGACATCATTGCATGTCCGATAGAACAGCCGAATATGTACTGCGAATGATTTTTTTCTCCACGTTGAGCTAGACTCTTCACCTCTGCTGGGTCAGACGGTGGCGCAGTTTTCCCCCTAATGCAGATTCCATCTTTAAATGTTGAGGCAAAATAAACCCGACATATTCACACAACACATAATCACAATTAGATCAAGTACACACATATCGGAAGCAAATGGAATTTCCAGCTGTGAGACATTGTGATGGGAATAGAATGGGCTACGTTTACCAATCCACTCGTGTCCACTCTTCTGTGACACCAAAAAAACATTGGCTTTATAAGTATCTAAGAAACAAGTGCTTAATACTACTTGAGGAAATGTTCTCATTGTGTTGTGTACAGATTGTATTTTGTGCATTTTAGTAGTGTGCAATTCTAATGTGACTTCATAGCAGCTGGTTTGGAACAAATGAACATTATCTCAGCAATAAGCATAGATTCTAATGGCAAAGTTCAAATGACGGTTGCTGGGAGCTCGTTAAAAATGGGAGTGCTGGGCGCTCGTTAAAAAGATGAATGCGGGTGTCCGTATAAGCGTTTCAGAGCACCTCCACGACTAGGACCTGACGGAGATCCACTCTGGACGGAAATGTTGCGTATTTACTAGCCTCATTCAAGGTATATGCTGGGTTGTGAGGGTGTGTGAGGGTTAGTGTCCTACCGAGTGTTTGTGTCCTACCGAGTGTTTCATTGGAGACCACTAGTCGTATTATGTATCAAGCGTCTCAGAGTAGGAGTGCTGATCTAGGATCAGGTTCTCCCTGTCCATGTAATCTTATTGATTATGATCAAAAAAGAAAAACTGATCCTAGATGAGAAGTCATAGGGCCCCCTTAATACATAGTGCCCCTGATCATTAGCGCTGGTACTTTGACAGGTCTCCCTTTGCGATAAAAAAAGTATTCTGACCTCAATGGGACTGGTTAAATAAAGGTTAAATCAAATAAAAACTACGGGCACAGGTGGTGCTGGACCCACCCTTGGCTCGGTGGTCCTCCTCCTTGGGGCACTGCCCCCCCTCCCACCACCTCCTCTTCAGGATCTCCAGTCTGTTGTTCTCTGCCAGCTGCAACACCCCCAGAGTGATCTCCTCTTTAAACGGCGAGCCTGGGGAAGAGGTGGAGAGAGGTAGAGGGTGGGAGGGAGAGAGAGAGTTACAGAGAGAGGGAGAGAGAGAAACAGACAGACAAGGTAGAGAAGGAGAGAAAGAGAGAGAGAACAATATTACTGTATTGTTAATAGTATTTACTATACATTGTGTATCGTCATGACCCCTTATTGATTTAACTTCCTGTGTCCTTGCTTGGCAATAAAAGATAGTGACTTATCGTGCCAATAAAGTTCATTGAATTGAAACGAATCAAGACGGAACGAGGAAGCAAGACAGGATTGGGAGTAAAGAGGGCTTAACAAAGAAGTAGAGAACAGGGTGATGGAGAAAGAAAGAGAGGGAGGGGGTGAGTGAGTGAGAGAGAGAGAGAGAGAGAAACATGTATAATTGGAACTCTGCACTACATGTGAGCCAACTGTAACCTTAGAAGTTGACATCCATGCTGTTGTGTCAACGCAACAAATACCAATTATACATACAAGTAAGAGGTTGTAAGGTGGGCCAGCCAGACATACTGTTAATATACAGTAATAGGCTGGTTAGCTGGGGTGGAACCTGGGGAAATCACTCTGGGAACTTCACAGATGGATCTCCGCTAACAAAGCTAACTAAAATGTTAAATGTCAAAATGTTCCCTCTGAGATTTTGACTTTGGGACCTCTGTCCCCAAGCGTTCCACCCCAGTTCCACCCCCGGCTAATATGGAATGTGAAAGAGCTCACACATAGCTGGAGTAAAGACATATATATACATTTTTTTTTTATAACAAGGATCCAAGTCTGTCCTTGAGTCTTTCGTTGAGAACCACCTGCTTGTGTAATATCAAGGCTGCAGAGTCAAAAGCAACTGTAGCCATGGCGACTGGCTTTAAAAAAAAAAGAAAGGTGGATGATAAGATGTGTGTTATTTCTGACCTTTGGGCTGGAGGGCAACTTAAAGGCATGTTGATGAAAGAAAGAGGAAAAATGTTATCCTTGGTAAGTCCTTGAGGGAAATCGAATAGCTCTGAGGCCTACTTTGATGTTTGGAAATTCTGGGAATTCTTGGGGGGGAGGGATGCTTTTCTATGGAATGGAATTGTTTGATGATAGATCCGAGGGCTTAACAGATGAAAGAGATGGCAGATATGATGGGAGGCTAAAACAGAGTGACCTATATGGTCATTTGCCCCAAGGCTGTGATATGTAGCCAGGAATCAATCTGAACCATGTGGGTTTGATATTAAAGTGGGCCTCCAGCAAGAACATGTAAGGTTACATTTATTTTGATCATCAAAATGAAATGAGACAGCGAGGGGGAGGGTGATAAAGTCAAGGTGTAATAACATGGTAAATTAGATGGAATTGCATCAAATAAGAAGAGAGCTCCTGGTGGTTAGGGTCTAAAACCGTAGCCCCTTCTATCTGGGTGAAGTACTCTCTCTCTCCCAGATCTACCCCTCCCCTTCCACTCACCCAGGGGCATGCCAATGCCGTAGCCCTTGGTGTCGAGCAGACCTCCTATTTGGGTGAGGTTACAGTTGAGGCGGCGGTGGTACTCGTTCATGGTGCTCTCCAGCAGGAAGGCGTATTTAGAGTTGACCACGCGGGCGATGCCTTCTTCTGTGCTCTTCACAAATACACTGGGCTGCTTGGAGTGCATGTAGTTCCACATGCGCTGGTACGTCTGGTAGCGCGAGTTCTGTTTAAAGGTGTGTTGAAGGTTGTCATGGCAGGAAAAGAAAGGGGAAAGTGCTAACTTTTTGTGATACATTGTGTCTCAAACACACGTACCCCCACCAAAAACACAGGAACCCCCACCAAATACACAGGAACCCCCACCAAATACACAGGACCACCTATAAAATACACAGGAACCCCCATCAAATAATACACAGGAACCCCCATCAAATAATACACAGGAACCCCCATCAAATACACAGGAACCCCCATCAAATACACAGGAACCCCCATCAAATACACAGGACCCCCATCAAATACACAGGAACCCCTATCAAATACACAGGAACCCCTATCAAATACACGGGAACCCCCATCAAATACACAGGACCCCCTATCAAATACACAGGAACCCCCACCAAATACACAGGACCCCCATCAAATACACAGGAACCTCCATCAAATACACAGGAACCCCCAATCAAATACACAGGAACCCCCATAAAATACACAGGACCCCCATAAATTACACAGGAACCCCCCATAAATTACACCTGGGGCCCCCACACACACACAATCCATACCATGAAGAAGGTCATGGTGGAGCCTCCTTGGATGGTACCATACTGGATGTTGGTCTGGTCAGCCAGGTCGTCGGGAGACTCGATAGGCACCTCCATCCTCTGAACTGTAAGGAAAGCTGCCAGGTTGGCCGTGTAGGAGGAGATGATGATTAGAGTGAACGCCCACCTGGGGGGGGGGAGGGACAGAGGACAGGCATATTATCACAAGTTACGCCATGGCAAAGTTAAGCCTACTCCTGGGCTCAGTTGTTAGTCCAGAATAGTGTTGCAGAATTACGGTAGCTTTCCCAAAATGTGCAGGTTTTCGAGAAATCACGGTTGCATTTCCTGCTTATTCACTCCTAATTCCTGACTGATTCTTGAAATCTTACACCCAGGATTTCTGGAAAACCTGGGTAATTTGGGTAAATTAGCAGAATTTTGCAACCCTAGTCCAGAAACTGGCTTCATATGTGTCCAGTCCACCACCGCATTATATTACACCTTAAAGTGTTGCTCTTGTTCTGAACCTTTGTAAAGGTCAAATGTCAAATTGTTGAAATCGTTCCATTCACAGAGTGCTGTCAACAGTTACAGTTGTACTGATCTAATGGAACGTTTGTTGATTGTCTGAGCATCTACATAATTATCAAAAAAACGACTACTTTATCCTTTCGGTTGAACACCGTTTTATTCTGAACAGTGCATTGCAGTATCAAGACAATTCAGAGTTAATGGAGCTAACTAACGAGAGTGGTGAGGTTTGGTGAAGTACACTCTTAGAAAGAAATATGCTATCTATACCCTAAAACGTTTCTTCGGCTGTCTCCATAGGAGAACACTTTGAAGAACCCTTTTTGGTTCCAGGTAGAAATCGTTTGGTTCCAGATAGAACTCTTCTGGATTCCATGTAGAACCCTTTCCACAGAGGGTTTTACATGGAACCCAAAAGGATTCTCCCTTGAACCCAAAAAGGTTCTACCTGGAACCAAAAAGGGTTCTCCTATGGGGACAGCCGAATAAACCTTTTGGAACCATATTTTCTAAGAGTATACTTCAGTGAAAAGCCGTTGTTTGGAGGATTTATTGGCACAATTAGGTTATAACAACAAGGTCATTACCAATGGGAGATAATGTCTAGATGCATTTTACAGTGTAGATCTAGTGTATAAATTGCCTGGCTGGGCTGATGAGACAGTGGATTCCGCAGTCAGATGGAACAGAGTAAATAGGAATTTTAACATCATAGATTTAGCCGGTGGTAACTTGTGGAATAGACACCGGCTGGAATGCAGTTTTAACCAATCAGCATCCAGGATTAGACCCACCCGTTGTATAATGCGGTATAATATAATTCCCATTAGTATATGACTGCCATCTGGTTGATCTGATGAACAGTAGCTTTGGGAGAAGAGTAAAGTGGAGGAGGAAGTAATACAGAGGTTGATACTGTAGCTAGCCACGCACGCGCACCCGCACCCACACACCCCCTCCAACCTCCCTCCCACACAACCCATACACACTCACCAGACCCCGGAGACGCAGCGTGTGGACAGGGCGCGGGGCATAATCTCAGAGCCCTGCTGCATAAAGCCTCCCACGGGGAACCACAGGCTGTTGCCCAGAGTGTACTGGTTCTCCAGCATGTCCTTGCGCCCCATCAGACACGGGTGAGGGTTGTACCACTCATAGGGACTCAACCTGGGAGGTGGACAGAGAGAAAGGTGGACTATTTAGTCTTTAACATAGGATTTATACATAATAGCATCATGTCTAAATGAGTGAAAAAGGATCCCCAAAATTGCATTTCATAACCTCTCTATTAGATCAGTAGATGAGGGAAAGGAGATTTAGAGCCACATTAGATATAAGATGCGACCTGGTCCCTGATCTATTCGTGCTGCATGTCCCCCAGCCCAGTAGGTGGCGTAGTCAGTTACCTGGCGGCTAGGAAGAGCACACAGCTGACAGCCAGGTAGGCCAGCAGCATGAAGAGCCACACGGCTGGAGAGAACGGGTCCAGGAAGGAGAAATAACCTGGCTTCCGTCCCTGATTGGAGGATGAAGACAAAGATGGTGTTAACGGAGATCAATACCAGATGGTGCAGTTCAGATTTCAAACACAAGGGGACAAAGTATTGGCATTGATTTCATTACAGACTGGGCAATGTGAGTACAGGACCATATCCACAATTGCACAATGTAGCAAAAGGTTTTGCAATAGAAGATGACAACAAGTGTTACTTATTGGACAAGTGCAGGTAGTCTCTCACTGTTTCAGCCCGTTTTCTTCCATTTGGTGCCTAATGAATTCGACTCAGGACAGCTTGAGTAATTACATTGATAATGGTTTTCCTGCATGCTCTGTAAACCCTTGGGAGATGGAATATACTAGACTACAGAGCTGGGTTTCCGTAACCTGGTAATATCCGGCTTTTGCCCTATAAAAAAGCCTATAAGTTTTTAAAAAGCATCGTAAAATGATCCTTTTTAGCCTATTCATTGATGGACATACCAGTCGATGGAAATGCATTTGACTGGACATGCTAATCGGTCTATAGGTTCATTTGCATACTTTTGGGAAATGAAATTGGCTCATGTGTACAGTATATCCGTTATGCATCGTATTAATCAGACGCTTGCTTATAGCAAACCTACACAGAACCAATGAGCTGAAAATCGGTCAGGACAACGCGAGAGCTGCTTGTTAAAATGCAACAAGCAGGCTCGCTTCATCAGCGCAACACACATCTTGGAACGAGCATGGGCACGTAGCCTACTGCCTTGTGCGCATTGCTGCGCTTATAATGTGAATAACGTTCTGATCTGTTGCATCAGACTCATTGCTTTTTTAAAACGTTTCTTTTTCTTTCTTTTCTACTGGTTGTATGAATTTGGGATGTATCATCCCAAAACCGTCCCAGAGTCTGTATGGAATAGGCTATTTCTTTCTCGACCAACTGACAAATAGAATAGATCAACTTTTCTAGTATGGGGGATAGTACATTTACATAGGCTAGTGATTTTGCTGTTCGTTACTCGTGTTGTTGGCTAAGTCAAAGTAAATGTGGACATTTCTTCGAACACCTTCAATGTCCATCAGAATTTGGTAAGAAGGAACCGCACGTTGCATCTTCGACTTACATGTTCCGATAAATATGAATTACCATCATCTAAATGTGATTTCTGTCATTTTGAGCACCATGGGTGGACGCCCTAATTAGGTTACGCACACAATACATATGGGGCAGGTACATTTCTCAAATTTCCAATAAATTACAATGTTGCCAGTCAAATGCCCGGCGCCATATTTCATAAGGATACCCTGCTACGGAGTAATGTGGCTTGTTTGCTGTCCATATATGATCATTGCTTTTTGGATGAAAACGGTTGGGTGACACTTTAGTTTAAGGTCTGCTTATGAACTGCGTATAATCATCAAGCTATTGTTTGAATTACATGCCTATTCACTGCATTGACTTGTATATGATCACGTGTCCTCATAATAAATGATTTATGCACTGTACTCGCCAATGTTACTAAATACATCCACAGCTGATAGACAGTTTACAACCAAGCCATTTTATAATGGTCTATAAACAGATGAAGTGAGGTAGTAACAACTGAGCCATACAGGGAACAATGAACAAAACGGTGCATTTTCCACTGCAGCCCTGGTCCAGCCTGAGGCTTTCCAAGACCTTCTGGTATTATCAAATCAGACCAAATGTTATAACGGGGGAAATTGCATTTTCATAGCTAGAACTGACACTTAGGACATGGGAAGAGCACCAACTCCCACAGTGGAAAAGCACCAACATAGTACAGCACACATAATCTGTAGTCAATGGCAGTGCCTTACCCATAGTGATAAATCATAACTTAATGGATTTGTCTCTGTGGTCATCTTACCAAATGGACTCTGTACAGGATGCTGATGCCCAGAGACATGAAGGGTTTGGAGAAATCTATGACCTTCTCCCTCTCTGAGGTGATGGTGAACCCAGCTACCGCCAAGTCTGCTTTCTGTAGGGGAGAGGGATGGAGATTGATAGGGGGGTAGAGAGCACGAGAGAGAGAGATGGGATAGAGAGAGAGAGCAATAGAGAGAGAAAGAAAGAGAGTGAGAAGGGGGAGAGAGAGTAAGTGAGAAAGTGAGAGAAGGGGGAGAGAGCGAGAGAGAGAGAGAGAGAAGGGGGAGAGAGATGGAGAAAAAGAAGGGGGAGAGATAGATAGAGAGAGAAAGAAAGAGAGTGAGAAGGGGGAGAGAGAGTAAGTGAGAAAGTGAGAGAAGGGGAGAGCGAGCGAGAGAGAGAGAGAGAAGGGGGAGAGAGATGGAGAAAAAGAAGGGGGGGAGATAGATAGAGAGAGAAAGAAAGAAAGAAAGAATGAGAAAGAAAGAAAGACAGAAAGAGAGAGAGAGAAAAATATAGAGGGTGATAGATATAAGACAGAGGGGAGTCGAAGAAAGAGGAAGTGAGAGCAGAGAGATACAGATAAAAAAAGGGGTCAATTGGGGTTATCGAGGAGAACTTGAAAGCAGTCTTGACATATAGGAGCCCTGCAGGGGTGAGTGTAGACTGTAGTATAAGAGGAGGAGGGGAAGATTCTTCAAGAGCGAGGTAGAGAGGAAGGAGAGGGGTGGGAAACACCATAGAGGGCATAGTCATCATAGACTGCATGGCTGATCCAACAAAAACAAGACCCCAGACACCTCTCTGTTCCTTAATTACATATTCATTGATTAATGAGGACATATTCATTAACGAGTTTCACCCACTTTCATCAGGCAGTAGCAGGAGAGAAGGGCGGGAGAGAGGGGGGTGGGTAAGTGTGTTACTCAATGAAGTGTTTAGGGAATGTTAGTTTGTGTGTGTGGTTATTGCATAACGATGATTATTTAAAAATTAAGTGAGAGTGTGTGTGTTTTCATGGAATTTACATAACCTTGTGTGTGTGTTTTCGTGTGTGTGTGTGTGTGAGGGCTCCATTAGTGTGTGTCTCTCTGTGTGTGCCACCAGAGTGTGTTCACTCCACATGAGTGCATGTGTGGTGTGTGTGTGCGCGTGTGTACACATGTTCATCCACGTGTGCAACCGAGAGATTTTGATTAGCCTCTTAACGAGTTGGTTGGGTCACGCATGGCTCCACTACCCCACCAGCCCCACTCACACAAGGGGAAGGTAAGGTCATTACAGACGTCATCATCATTATCATTACCATTATCAGTAACAACGTTATTAGACACTATCGGGAGTCGAGATAGGGCCACACAGATAGCATCAGTAATTGCAGTTGTCGTTTTGAGTGGTGGCAACATTAGCTCAAAACGATGTTATGGCAACAGCAAGTGTGGTAAAATAACGGGTGGGTCTGTGGCATTGTGGCCAAAATATCCTTCGCAGCCACAAACAAAATAGAAACAGTAGACGCTGTTGTTGTTGTTGTTACAGCAAGAGCAGTGGAAAGAGCTTTGTGTGCCTTGCGGATTCCAATACATTTTGCTGCATCAGCTGCTATCACAAGGGAATATTTACGGGAGAGTTGAGATTCATAGACTTGAGTTGGCTCAATGTAAACATACACACACAAACAGTATGTTGTAAAAGCTGTGACAAGGGATGCACATTTCTGGTTACTTTCCCCAAATTCCCCAGTTTTCCAGAAATCCTGGTTGGAAGATTCCTGCAATTAATAAGCAAGAAATCTGTGAATCCTCTAACGAGGATTTTTGGAAAAAGGGAATTTGGGGAAAGTTAACTGAATTTTGAAACACTAGCTCTGACTGTGGTCTAAAAGCCACCAGTTCTATACTACTAACAGCTACAGGTTAGCACAACGATTAGCAGACTTTGATCAGTGGTCACCAACCATGGTACTAGAGAGCTTAGCAGGTTTTTGTTCCACCCCAGCACTAACACCTGATTAAATAAATCAACTAATCATCACAACTTAGATGAATTGTATCAGGTATTGTAGTGCAGAGCTGGGGCAAAGCCAGACATCCCTATAGCTCTCCAAGACCAAGGATTTTATCAAGGCTTCTTGTTAGTTACCATGGCGAATATTTAAGGCTGACTCTGACTGATTGAAGACCCACCCTATTGACCCACCATTACAGCCAGTCGTCTAGATGGTGTTTGTGTGTGTGTGTGTGTGCGTGTGCGTGTGCGTGTGCGCGCGTGTGTGTATGTGTGTGAGAGAGTGAGAGAGAGAGTGCGTGTGTGTGTGAGAGTGTGTGTGTGTGTGTGTTGTGTGTGTGTGTGTGTGTGTGTGTGTGTGCATGTGTGTGTGAGACTGTGTGTGTGTGAGAGTGTGTATGTGCGTGTGTGTGCATGTGTGTGAGAGTATGTGCGCTTACCCTATTGATGAGCTCTCCCACCATGCCTGTCCAGGAACCATTTGGTTCAGGCGCTCCGTACAGACCGTCATCCACCAGCTTGATCCTGAAGGAGAACTTCAACATGTCTGACAGCTCTCTTAGCATGTCCACACAGAAGCCCTGGTACCGGTCGTTTCCCTGCAGCTCCTGGTAGTTGGACTTATGCATCACATACGGGTTCTCCTGCAATAGCAGGAAATCAAACGGCATTTACCCGAAACGTGTTGATTAAAATATATATATATATCTCTATACACTCGTTCTTGTCTTTTGTTACTAGCACTGACTTGGTTGATAGCCACTTATTAAGGAAAACATTTGATTGCTATGACTGTGAGATGTGGTTGTCTCACCTAGCAATCCTCAGATGAATGCACTAACTGTAAGTCGTTCTGGAATAAGAATGTCTGCTAAGTGACTAAAATGTAAATCTATATGTAATGTAGATTTTTGAAGTAAACGTCCTACCAACAGCTGCTGAATATCTCTTCATCATAATTCAAAGAAGGAACAGTGTCCTGAAGCATTTAGTAAGGGCTGAATCTTCACTTGGAATGCGTGCACATACCCTCATTTACATATATTGTAATTTCTCACATATAGGTCACTGGCAAAATGATTTGTCACTAAGCGGCAATAAGCGACCTATTAGACACGAATGACATTAACATCTACTTAGCACTTACTTGATCAGGTGTAAAGAAGTGATATTACAAGTTACAGTACAATAAAATGATTAGTGTACTCCTGACTGACTTTTTTTTTTTTTCTTTGTAAATTAAACTCCATCTTGTTTGAACCCAAAATGGCCAACAGAAAACCAACAGTTTCACATTCTACCAATGCAAATTTGCGAAACCACAATGTCTTTACCAATATGGTGGTGACGATGAGCGTCTTGTTAGCCAACGTCTCCGACATGTTGATGTCCAGAGACGTCGAGTTCATCGCCAACGTGTTGTTAGAGTACCAGATTCCGATCTATACACGCGGATGACGAAGAAAAGAAAAGAATTGGGAGAGGGGGACGAAGAGAAAGAGATAGACAATAAGGGTCAACCCGTGATCAATGTCTATGCATTACTCAATACGTATAGTGCGTCTATGTCCAGTGCTTGTCAAATCAACTCATAAATACAGCCAGTCAACCCCGACCCTACCGTGACTGTCAGCCACCCAGTCACATTTGAACCCATTACCCCTTGACCCCCTGACCTCTTTATGACCCCCATGGTGCTTCTCCAGGATCCTCAGGGTATAGTTTGTCCTCTGGCCTTTGCTGTTGAACTCCACCCTGCCGGTCAACCCATCATACTCCACCTGAGAGAGAGAGAAAGAGAGAGGGAGTGAGTGAGGGAGAGACACAGAGAGAGAGACAGAGAGGGAGTGAGTGAGGGAGAGACACAGAGAGAGAGACAGAGAGGGAGTGAGGGAGAGAGAGACACAGAGAGAGAGACAGAGAGGGAGTGAGGGAGAGAGAGTGAGGGGAAGCAAGAGAGTGAAAAACAAAATGTATTCTTTCAAGGAGCCAGAGAGAGAGAGAGTGGCAAATAGAGAGAAAAAATAATGTTGGACAGAAAGAGAGGGGAGGGACAGAGAAACAGAGAGAAAGAGAAAGGGAGAGATTCAGCCCAGACAAACAGACCAGGCGATAGCTAGGCTTGGCGGCGGTATATTAGATGGCTGAAAGTGGCGAGAGAGACAGAGTGATGTATGGTTAAAACAAAAGGCAAGCAGAGAGACAGAGGGTGCAGCGTGGAGAGAGAGAGAGACTCAGGATGAATTATACCCTGAAAGAGAGGTAGAACGAGAGATGCCCAAACGAGGAACAACAGAGTGGGGGAAAGAGGGGGGAGAGGAGAGGAACCACTGCCAAAGAGAGTGTTCGAATGATGGAATGATGCACAGAGAGCGAGAAAACATTGTCTGAGACTGAAGAGAGATGAGTGGAGAAACAGATGGTGGAAGATAAGAAATGGCAGACTCCGATAGGAGGAGGAATGAAGGAGGAAGTGAGGATGGAGAGAAAATGTGCTGCCCAGCAGAGCACTACAATGAAGATAGGAAGAATACCATCAACACCACAACAACCACAAAACAAGAGCAGTAGTATACGTGACAACATACGAATGCCCCAAAGGCGACAGGAACGTTATAAGATGATGCTTCAAGCACTAACGTTTTGCTAAGTGGAGCTGTGCTATTCGCTAGTTAGCCTACTGGTAGAGTTGGGGTCAATTCCAAAACCAACTCAGTCAATTGCTCAATAATTCAGGAGTCACTTCATGAATTGAAAAGTTATATCACTTTCATTTTATGAGCTGAAATGCCATTCATCCCGCAAATGTACTGATTTTATATGGATTTGCCCAGCAACCCTTGTTACTTCTGTAGTTCATGACCAAAGGTAGCCATGTTTTGGCTAAGCATGGAATCTATTAGAACTGGTCTGTAATCAACAACATCACATTGTTGCCTTGGCAGGAGAACGAGTTGGCTACGGGGACAAATGCATAAATAGCTAGCCACTCGAGTTGGGACAATGTTCAGTAACAGGTGGATGTACCTGTTACAGTAACAGGTGGATGTACCATGGTATGTTGCATATTTCCACTAAGCACTGGACCTATTGGGACGATGTTGCATTGTTGCCTGGGCAAGACAACAATGAGTTGGCTTATATGCAGGTGGCACAATTGGCTAGTTTGGACAACATGCAGTAAAGAGAAACCACACTGGTGAACTAAAGGTTTCTGTAGTCAACAAAACTTAAAACAACATTACAATGGGATAGTTGGGACAGCATTGGGACAGTGTTGGCACAGCATCGGGACAGTATTGAGACAGCATTGGGACAGCATCGGGACAGTATTGAGACAGCATCGGGACAGTATTGAGACAGCATCGGGACAGTATTGAGACAGCATCGGGACAGTATTGAGACAGCATCGGGACAGTATTGAGTAAAGAGAGAGCAGGTGTGGGTACCATGCGCAGGTAGTTCATCAGGCTGGTGCCGTGCTGCCAGATTTGAGGAGTGGTGCAGCTGAGTGACTTCACTCCAATCTCCTGACTCCGGTTGAGCTCACGCACCGCCCCCACCACCACATGAACCGCATCAAACATGAGAGCCGATGACAGCTGTGGGAGAGAGAGAGTAAGAAAGACATAGAGACGGAGGGGAGGGAGGGAGGGAGGGAGGGAGGGAGGGAGGGAGGGAGGGAGGGAGGGAGGGAGGGAGGGAGGGAGGGAGGGGGAGGGAGGGAGGGAGGGAGGGAGGGAGGGAGGGAGGGAGGGAGGGAGATGGAGAGAGGCACAATGGTAGAGAGAGAAAGAGAGAGAAAGATAAGGGAGGCAGGCATAAGGATAGAGAGAGAGATGGAGAAAGAAAGACAGAAACATTGAGATAGATGTAACATTTCTCAGTCAACAAGGTGGCACTGTGGTCTGTGCCAAAGCGATTCAATCAAACCTTAAAGGGAAACGTTGGGATTTTGGCAATGAGGCCCTTTATCTACTTCCCTAGAGTTCGACAAACTTGTGGACACCATTTTTAGGTCTTTGTGTCCAGTATGAATGCTTGTAGGGGTAGTTTTGTGAACCAATGCTAGCTAGCGTTAGCACAATGACTGGAAGCATGTTGTGCTAGCGCTAGTTAGCAACTTCTGTCTGACGCTGGGGAAGAAGATAAAGGGCCTCAATGCCAAAATCCCGAACTAACCCTTGAACATTAATGACATCTGGTCAGGCATCAGTCAACCGGACAGAGTGTGAATCACACAGATTGTGAGTGACAGCATGGCAATCTGTGTACCTCGACTGTCAGTTTGATTGTGTCAAAAGGAATAGTTATAAAGTCTGTGTATGAGGCCGGTGGGAGAAGCTATAGGAGAACGGGCTCATTGTAATGGCTGGATTGGCATTAATGGAACGGAGTAAGACGTGGTTTCCATACGTTTGATACCGTTCCGTTTATCCCATTCCAGCCATTACCACCAGCCTCCTCTGCTGTGTATGACCTAGAAATGTACGAGTAAGTGTATGAGTGAGCATGTATGAGGGAATGTGAAATTGGATGTCATTATACTGATATAGTATGAAATATATGATGCTAGAGCAGTGTAAATTAGTATCGAGAGTATACGGGTAGTAGTCAAAATATGTATGGGTAACACCTGGAGGGTAACTTAGCAGTAGTGAGTACACAAGATAAATACTTGGCTGACATGATGAGTAAGTTACTGTAGCAGTATATGAGTAAGTTTCTGTAGCAGTATATGTGTCACGCCCTGATCTGTTTCACCTGTACTTGTGCTCGTCTCCACCCCCTCCAGGTGTCGCTTATTATCCCCGGTGTAATTATCCCTGTGTTTCCTGTCTCCCTGTGCTAGTTCCTCTTGTTTGTCAAGTCTACCAGATTTTTTGTGTCTCAGCTCCTTCTTTACCCAGTCTCACTTTTCTCACACTCGTGGTTTTGACCATTGCCTGTCCTGACTCTGAGCCCGCCTGCCTGACTACTCTGCTTGCCCCTGACCTCGAGCCTGCCTATCATCTTGTACCGTTTGGACTCTGACCTGGTTACTGTACCCCTGCCTGTCCTGACCTCGAGCCTGCCTATCGCAGAGAAAGATTGAGTATGAGCAACAGTAACAGTGTATGAGTACAACCACATACAAGGTGTCCTGTTCTCACCGCTGGGCCGGGGTAGGGGCTAAGTTCACAGCCCTCCCTCCAGGACAGGTTGAGACTCCTGATGAACTCCAGGTAGAAGGGATGGCTGCTGTTGAACATGGAGAAACCCACGATGTTGGACTGGTCATCCACCACGTCGTCCAATCGCAGCAGGGGAAAGTCCTGATTGACATAAGAGAGAGGGAGGGGCTTGGGAGTGTACACTCTAGAGAGAGCTAGCTAAACCACACAGGTGGACAAAAAGTTTGTTTATATTTAATGTGATGTATATTATTTGATGTATATTATATGTATATATTATATGAGATGATTGTTCGACAGTGCCGTATGAGATAACAGTGTGAAAATAGGGGTAGAATAGGGGTAAATATTTTAAACATTTTTTAAATGCAGGCTCTGAAAAAGATCATTGCAGTTGGACAGCAGTGGTAACAGTGTACCACAGCATCTCACAATAGCAGAGTGGTACTGTTTACTGTAAGGCCACAGTGTGTCAGTACGATATAGGACCGCGGTACAATACAGTGACAGAGGCAGGACAGGGAGCCAGCTCTAGACAGTAGAGTGGCGTGCCATTCAGCCACTGTATGAAAATGAAATGGTGATGATTTAGAGATTTCTGGCCCCTCTCCAAAGTTTCGGGGAACTGCCGTTTTGCCCTTAGGGGTGTGAGGCGCACGCCCTTGTAAGTACCACGGTAAAAATGTCCTGCACTGTAGACGGGACGGGATATGATGTCGGAAATATTATTAGCTATGTAAGTCACCTCGCACAAGGGCATGCGCTGGGCAGGGAAATAATGATGACAAACTGCGCACTCCCATCATGCATTTCAGATGAGATCCGCCGCGATAGCCATCCATAGGCCGGGCGGCCAGGGCACGAGCAGAAAGGGTAGTGGGTAGGGTACGGGGAGGGATGGGAGGAGAATTTTGATTGGTATGCTCTTACCATGGTGGTGAGGATGTACTTGTAAAATGCTGACGTCATCCCCAGCTCCGATGCCTGAGGGGTGGAAAAGGAGAGAGGGGGTCATTGGTAACAGTGCTGAACTGTACTGCATTATGGGTGATGCAATAACTTGATCATATGGCATTCAGATAACAAGTTGGTTCGCTTTATACACATCAGTCGGTGTATAACATGTAGAACTGTGACCTCTCTACTATTGAGACATAACGTTAAGCAAACAGCGCATATCTGCTATTTTGACGTGCATTTACTTATCTTACATGAAGACTACTTGTAGCATTTACATAGCTTACATAAAGACTACTTGTAGCATTTACATAGCTTACATAAAGACTACTTGTAGCATTTACATAGCTTACATAAAGACTACTTGTAGCATTTACATAGTTTACATAAAGACTACTTGTAGCATTTACATAGCTTACATAAAGACTACTTGTAGCATTTACATAGCTTACATAAAGACTACTTGTAGCATTTACATAGTTTACATAAAGACTACTTGTAGCATTTACATAGTTTACATAAAGACTACTTGTAGCATTTACATAGCTTACATAAAGACTACTTGTAGCATTTACATAGCTTACATAAAGACTACTTGTAGCATTTACATAGCTTACAGTAGTTATGCCACTGGTAGTGCCACCAGTAGAATACAGAACAGAATAATACATCATTTAAAAGCATGCATACATAATGCGCCTTCTGGCTGTAATACAGCGTAGAATAAATGGTACTATGTGTTATACTGCAGAGAATGACGTTGAGCTGGGCAAGGCAAACGTACATAAAGATTTCATAGCACATTAATAATTCATGCAGATTCATAAGTAGATATATTCATTATGTCTAAGTAACATCACGATTCCATTTATGGAATGTTTATGTACTGCTTACAAATGTGTTATATATGAGTTATACATGTGTTATATATATATATATATATATGAGTTATACATGTGTTTTATATATACATATATATGTATGTATATACAGTGCCTTGCGAAAGTATTCGGCCCCCTTGAACTTTGCGACCTTTTGCCAAATTTCAGGCTTCAAACATATAACATAAAGATATAAAACTGTATTTTTTTATGAAGAATCAACAACAAGTGGGACACAATCATGAAGTGGAACGACATTTATTGGATATTTCAAACTTTTTTAACAAATCAAAAACTGAAAAATTGGGCGTGCAAAATTATTCAGCCCCTTTACTTTCAGTGCAGCAAACTCTCTCCAGAAGTTCAGTGAGTATCTCTGAATGATCCAATGTTGACCTAAATGACTAATGATGATAAATACAATCCACCTGTGTGTAATCAAGTCTCCGTATAAATGCACCTGCACTGTGATAGTCTCAGAGGTCCGTTAAAAGCGCAGAGAGCATCATGAAGAACAAGGAACACACCAGGCAGGTCCGAGATACTGTTGTGAAGAAGTTTAAAGCCGGATTTGGATACAAAAAGATTTCCCAAGCTTTAAACATCCCAAGGAGCACTGTGCAAGCGATAATATTGAAATGGAAGGAGTATCAGACCACTGCAAATCTACCAAGACCTGGCCGTCCCTCTAAACTTTCAGCTCATACAAGGAGAAGACTGATCAGAGATGCAGCCAAGAGGCCCATGATCACTCTGGATGAACTGCAGAGATCTACAGCTGAGGTGGGAGACTCTGTCCATAGGACAACAATCAGTCGTATATTGCACAAATCTGGCCTTTATGGAAGAGTAGCAAGAAGAAAGCCATTTCTTAAAGATATCCATAAAAAGTGTTGTTTAAAGTTTGCCACAAGCCACCTGGGAGACACACCAAACATGTGGAAGAAGGTGCTCTGGTCAGATGAAACCAAAATTGAACTTTTTGGCAACAATGCAAAACGTTATGTTTGGCGTAAAAGCAACACAGCTCATCACCCTGAACACACCATCCCCACTGTCAAACATGGTGGTGGCAGCATCATGGTTTGGGCCTGCTTTTCTTCAGCAGGGACAGGGAAGATGGTTAAAATTGATGGGAAGATGGATGGAGCCAAATACAGGACCATTCTGGAAGAAAACCTGATGGAGTCTGCAAAAGACCTGAGACTGGGACGGAGATTTGTCTTCCAACAAGACAATGATCCAAAACATAAAGCAAAATCTACAATGGAATGGTTCAAAAATAAACATATCCAGGTGTTAGAATGGCCAAGTCAAAGTCCAGACCTGAATCCAATCGAGAATCTGTGGAAAGAACTGAAAACTGCTGTTCACAAATGCTCTCCATCCAACCTCACTGAGCTCGAGCTGTTTTGCAAGGAGGAATGGAAAAATGTCAGTCTCTCGATGTGCAAAACTGATAGAGACATACCCCAAGCGACTTACAGCTGTAATCGCAGCAAAAGGTGGCGCTACAAAGTATTAACTTAAGGGGCTGAATAATTTTGCACGCCCAATTTTTCAGTTTTTGATTTGTTAAAAAAGTTTGAAATATCCAATAAATGTCGTTCCACTTCATGATTGTGTCCCACTTGTTGTTGATTCTTCACAAAAAAATACAGTTTTATATCTTTATGTTTGAAGCCTGAAATGTGGCAAAAGGTCGCAAAGTTCAAGGGGGCCGAATACTTTCGCAAGGCACTGTATATTTATGAGTTATACATGTGTTTAAATATATATATATATTTATGAGTTATACATGTTTTATATATATACATGTATATGTATGTATATATATTTATGAGTTATACATGTGTTTTAATGTATATATATATATATAATATATATATATATATATATATATATATATATATATATATATGAGTTATACATGTGTTTTATATATACATATATATGTATGTATATATATATGAGTTATACATGTGTTTTATATACACTGCTCAAAAAAAATAAAGGGAACACTTAAACAACACAATGTAACTAAGTCAATCACACTTCTGTGAAATCAAACTGTCCACTTAGGAAGCAACACTGAGTGAGAATAAATTTCACATGCTGTTGTGCAAATGGAATAGACAACAGGTGGAAATTATAGGCAATTAGCAAGACACCCCCAATAAAGGAGTGGTTCTGCAGGTGGTGACCACAGACCACTTCTCAGTTCCTATGCTTCCTGGCTGATGTTTTGGTCACTTTTGAATTCTGGCGGTGCTTTCACTCTAGTGGAAGCATGAGTCGGAGTCTACAACCTACACAAGTGGCTCAGGTAGTGCAGCTCATCCAGGATGGAACATCAATGCGAGCTGTGGCAAGAAGGTTTGCTGTGTCTGTCAGCGTAGTGTCCAGAGCATGGAGGCGCTACCAGGAGACAGGCCAGTACATCAGGAGACGTGGAGGAGGCCGTAGGAGGGCAACAACCCAGCAGCAGGACCACTACCTCCGCCTTTGTGCAAGGAGGAGCAGGAGGAGCACTGCCAGAGCCCTGCAAAATTACCTCCAGCAGGCCACAAATGTGCATGTGTCTGCTCAAACGGTCAGAAACAGACTCCATGAGGGTGGTATGAGGGCCCAACGTCCACAGGTGGGGGTTGTGCTTACAGCCCAACACCGTGCAGGACGTTTGGCATTTGCCAGAGAACACCAAGATTGGCAAATTCGCCACTGGCGCCCTGTGCTCTTCACAGATGAAAGCAGGTTCACACTGGGTACGTGACAGACGTGACAGAGTCTGGAGACGCCGTGGAGAACGTTCTGCTGCCTGCAACATCCTCCAGCATGACCGGTTTGGCGATGGGTCAGTCATGGTGTGGGGTGGCATTTCTTTGGGGGGACGCACAGCCCTCCATGTGCTCGCCAGAGGTAGCCTGACTGCCATTAGGTACCGAGATGAGATCCTCAGACCCCTTGTGAGACCATATGCTGGTGCGGTTGGCCCTGGGTTCCTCCTAATGCAAGACAATGCTAGACCTCATGTGGCTGGAGTGTGTCAGCAGTTCCTGCAAGAGGAAGGCATTGATGCTATGGACTGGCCCACCCGTTCCCCAGACCTGAATCCAATTGATCACATCTGGGACATCATGTCTCGCTCCATCCACCAACGCCACGTTGCACCACAGACTGTCCAGGTGATGGCAGATGCTTTAGTCCAGGTCTGGGATTCCAGTCTCCCTCAGGAGACCATCCGCCACCTCATCAGGAGCATGCCCAGGCGTTGTAGGGAGGTCATTCAGGCACGTGGAGGCCACACACACTACTGAGCCTCATTTTGACTTGTTTTAAGGACATTACATCAAAGTTGGATCAGCCTGTAGTGTGGTTTTCCACTTTACTTTTGAGTGTGACTCCAAATCCAGACCTCCATGGGTTGATAAATTTGATTTCCTTTGATCATTTTTGTGTGATTTTGTTGTCAGCACATTCAACTATATAAAGAAAAAAGTATTTAATAAGAATATTTCATTCATTCAGATCTAGGATGTGTTATTTTAGTGTTCCCTTTACTTTTTTGAGCAGTGTATATATGTGTATGTATGTATATATATATATATTTAAAACATGTATAACTCATATATATATATATATATAGAACATGTGTATATATATGAGTTATACATGTGTTATGACTTCCTAGATCGAGGAAGCCTTCAAATAAAGTGTTTTTCTTTGAAGGACTTTAAACAATAATATATAATAATAATACATGCCATTTAGCAGGCCTTTTATCCAAAGCAACTTAGTCACGCCTGCATACATTTTACGTACGGGCAGCCCTGAGAATCAAACCCACTATGCCTTGCTCTACCACCTGAGCTACAGATGACCACACTGTTGTCAGTTGTCTTTGTAACTGTAGCCCGGTGAGTGTCCTGACCTTCTGGAGGATGAGGTAGGAGATGGAGGCATTGGCGTCGATGATGATAGTGGCCACTTTGTCGTCTCTGATCTCCTTCAGCAAGGGGGTGGGGTCCAGGCTTTCGTCCAGCATCCTGACAGACAACGTTTCCCGGGAGATCAGGAAGCGCCGCACCAGCTCCTCCAATCGCAGCAGACCTAAAGGGTGGAGGCGGGGGGGCATCAAAGTTAGAGACTGGGAATGTTTTGATGAACTGCAAATGTTGTTATACCTCAACCAAACATTTCAGAGAACTACAGCACTGTGTTGTTGTTTCAAAACTCATTTTGATTACTGCTACCATTTTGATTACTGCTACCATTTTGATTACTGCAACCATTTTGATTACCGCTACCATTTTGATTACTGCTACCATTTTGATTACTGCTACCATTTTGATGACTTATATTTTGCTCTATTTCTCTGTCCCCCTCCCCCGTTATAATATACTGCGTAGTAACTCTAAAACTACTTTGGTAAATATACCATCATTTAACAGGTAATCAGATGGTAACTAAATGCCTAGAGGATGCTGGTAACGTTCACATTCTCTCTAAACCACTATGTTTAATCTGATATTTTGGTGAGGTGTGTAACAAAGGAGGGTTTTTCAATATTTTCAATTGTTTCACTTTTTTCTTAAAATGAATGACAAGTACACCTTTACTTCCTGCCTGTTTTTATAACATTCAGTGACCACTGAGTGAACGTATCCAGGACTAGTAAAATCACATGCATGACCTTGATAATTGAAACAATAAACTCTCCATAGGGTGGCTGTAATTTAACTGAGCCGTGAACAGGGAAACCAATACATCGGCAATGTAGCTGACTGTAAAAGCAATTTTAAACAGAAGAGAGAAGAAGAAAAATATATATATTTTGCGAGGGCACATTACACAGACCGCATACCAGTCCAACCAAGTGGAAAACAGTGGGATCGATAAAGAGGGAGGGCAGCGCGGCCTGTAAAAAGATGCATTCGGTGCATGATCACACCTGACCTTGGCCCCAGACCTGAGCAGTCAAGTGGAGAGGCAGCTCATAAGTGGAAGGCATAATCCAATCTGGAGGGGAACTGGGCTAATCCACAGCGTGGACCGGCCGGGCGGCTGCACTCTGTGTGCAGGGGGACCCTAGGATACAATCTGCTGCTCTGCTGAAGATTCAGGGGCATCGGCTGTACGTTGACAAGCCTAGAAGCGTCAAAACATATACACAGTACATAAACGGGTAGCTATGTACTGCTATAACCTTCTTGGCTAAATGAAGGATTACGTGAGCAGACACCTTGAAGAAAACCCTGCACTCACGCTCAACGCTTTGCGTAGATCCAACTATAACCGTGGAGAGTTTGTGTATGAAAATACGGAGGTAAAGGAAATACAGGAGGACATGAATACAGTCCAGCTCAACCCCCACGCTCTGCCTTGGCATAAATGAGACTTGGAACCCTTTATTCGAAGAGTGTACAAAGGGTTCTTTCGGCTGTTCCCATAGGATAACCTTTTTTGGTTCCAGGTAGAATCCTCTGTGGAAAGGGTTCTACTTGGAACCAAAAATGGTTCTCCTATGGGGACAGCTGAAGAACCCTTTTAGGTTCTGGATAGCACCTTTTTTTCCAAGAGCGTACATAGGGAAGAATTGTAGTACAGAAATATACCTGTTGGGAAGTATAGGAGCATGAATGTAGCATCAGGACACCCTTAGGTGTACACTCACACTCTGCCTTGGCGCAGATGAGGCTGGCGGTGGGGTAGCTGAAGGAGCGGAGGATGGCCCCTATAGCCAGGCTCAGGTCCTCGTTGCTGGGGTAGAGGCTGACCGAGGCGAAGCGGAGGTATGGGAGTTTGGGCGTCTCCTCCGGGCCTATCTTCACATGAGGGATCTTAAGACAGCAGGCAACATAAGGCGTTATAAATGCTCTTTTAGGCATTATGAATTGGTCATGGGAAGTGTTCATCATTTTTTATGTGAGTGTGTTATAGAGGATGGATTATTATTTATCATACGTAATATATTATAATTAGCAAAAGAGTAAAGGAAGGGAGATGATGGGCCGGGTGGGATATTTAAGGCCCAGTACAGTCAAAATGATGTTTTCCCTGTGTTTTGCATCATTTTGTATACCAGCTGATGAAACTAACACCGTAAAAGTGTGAAAACATTTGATTGGTGTTATTTCCTGATAGTTCCTGATAGAGTTTCAAACCTCTGGCAATAACAGCTTCTTTTCAGATTACATAACCCTTCCCCTCCCCATCCAGACCACTCTCGGACAGCCCTAGCAAAATTATTGCTAGAGAAAATGGTTATTGCTAAAAAAGCAATTTTTGGTTCTTTTGGACTATTTTAATGGAAAACTATTACAGTAAGGTAGTTAATTGTTACCCAAAAATGATTTGATATTAAAATAAAAACAGCTACATTGAGCCTTGAAGCATTCAAGCTTTTACCCGGGACAGTATTATCATGCTCTGT